>NW_026542953.1:0-86941 GCF_028750875.1 Macrosteles quadrilineatus
GCTCTTTAAAAAAAAAACTACCAAAGATATTGCGTTACCATGGATATTTTATGAAACTTCAAATGTTAATGAAATAAAAAAAAATAATATAATTTATAAATAAAAAACTTTTTTAAACAAAACGTTTTTAAACGCCCTAAAAAATAGAAAATAATTTATAAATATGTTGAGAGAGTATAAATACTTGTATGATTTAAAACGAAAAACGCGGGGTGCATGCAATAGATAGTTTACAATTACCTTCACCTACTGAACTAATGTATTATTATCAATTAATTGCATGCACCAAACGTTTTTCGTTTTAAATCATACAAGTATTTATACTCTCTCAACATATTTATAAATTATTTTCTATTTTTTAGGGCGTTTAAAAACGTTTTTTTTTTAAGTTTTTTATTTATAAATTATTTTACACTTTTTAGTTTTAATGTGTGTGCATGTTAAATCTATTTCAAGCATCTATATCAGATTAAGACAGAGGCATGTGGGAAATCTAAGGTTTATTTGAGTTTCTTTGCATATAATTATGTATTAGATTGCATGTATGGCCTACCTTTAACTATAGTTTGTTATGGAATTTCTCTGCAATGCATTCAGTCGAAATATTTATTGTTTACTTTATAGAATACTAAATAAACAAAAATTGACATTATTTACAAACACCTTGATACCTGCAATCAGATTGTTTATCTTTATTTTGAAATGTTTGTTTGTATAAAGAATCTCTTGGGAGCATAACCTGTACCTCTTAACCTCTGCTCTTCGAACTGTCAAATTTAAGTATTTACAGCTGACTTAAATTAGTTGATATATTTCCATCCTTTCAAAATGTAAACATGAAAAATTTGGAAGCCCATGGGGCGTAGCCCAAGGGAGATATGAAAATTAAATGATATAATATTGCATTATCATGCATTTGTGAGCCATGTTTCAAATTTCAAGTCTCTAGCTTATCGGGAACATCGTTTAAAATTGATATCAAAATTTGTAGGAAAGCGAGCTAATAAAAACAAGCCCATGGGGCGTAGCCCGAAAGGAAATATGAAAGTTAAATTATATAATATTGCAATGTCATCCATTTGTGAGCTATGTTTCAAATTTCAAGTCTCTAGCTCATCGGGAAGTATCAAAATTTGCAAGAAATCGATTTAATAAAAACAAGCCGATGGGGCGTAGCCCAAGGGAAATATGAAAATTAAATTGTATAATATTGCATTGTCTTCCATTTGTGAGATATGTTTCAAGTTTCAAGTCCCTAGCTCATAGGGAAGTTAGTATAAAATCAGTTGCAAAATTTGTAGCGGACAAGAAAGCGACCTAATAAAAACGTTTTAAAAAGTTTTGAAAAAAGGGGAAAAAATTTGCAAAGTGCTTTTCCTGAAAACGTACGTTTTTAAATTTTCACTCAGTACTCATGGTGAGACCTGGACCCGGGACCGATTTTTTTTTTCGTTTTGAGGTCCCTAGAGGCCAAAAACACCATCTGTTCAAATTCATATATATATATATATATACATATATATAAATTTATATCTAAATATATAAAAGGCAAGGCCCTTACTGACACACTCACTCACTCACTCACTCATCACTAATTCTCCCACTTCCCATTTACCTAGGAGGCTGAAATTTGGTACATCGATTCTTTAGGCATTAAATAGGAAAACTAAGTTGTTTTTATTCTGATCGGACTCTCGGGCTCCACCCAGTGGCTCTGGAGTTTCCCATGTTAACCTTATGATTTTTCATATTTAAAGGGAATTAAAGAATGTTATTAGCTGTTTCAATTAAACAAGTTGGTTCTGTTCTATGATGTTCAATAGCTTTAAAGTTACAAGGATGGCCAACAGGGTGCAGCACTATTATTATTTTTTTAAATTTATAACAACAGCTAATTTGCAACCAAAAGGTGAGTGAGCGTAGCGAACGAACTTCAACCTGGAGGCGAGTTAGCGTAGCGAACGAGCTAACCTGAAGGCAAGTGAGTGCAGCGAACGAGCTCCAACTTAAAGGTGAGTGAGCGTAGCGAACGCACTTCAACCAGGACGTGATTGAGCCATGCGAACGAGCTCATCTTGAAAATTAAGAAGTTAAACGGGGCAAAGCCCGCGGGTACAGCTAGTATATTTATATATTAAAAATCAAAAACATATTTAACAAAGTACCCTTTTAATAATTATTTTATTTTTATTAATTTTAAAACAAAATAATTACTAAAAGGGTACTTTGTTAAATATGTTTTTGATTTTATTATATTAGTAGCCCTAAATATGCAAGAAAATAATATTTATATATATAATATGTATATATATATACCTGTCCGTTAGCGCGATAACTCGAGGAAAAATGATCCGATTTTGATGAAATTTGGTACAAACGTGTAAACCTACGTTTATTCGAACGAGTTCGCGAACCAGCATAATCGGACCATGGGAACGGGGGTTTATGGGGGGTTTTATGGGGTAAAAATGGGTTTTTCCCATTTTTGACCCAAAAAACATAAAATTTTGCAATTTCTACCCAAACTATTTTGTAGAGCTTAAAAAAACAAATAATTTAGTATCTTGAAGCGTTATAATGCACCTAATGGTTACGGAGAAAATTTCAAAAAATTGCAAATTTAAATTCCCATGTTATTCTTATGGAGAATAAGTAAACTGTTGTAGTTTGCTTGTTTATTAACATATTTTGCCCAAATTTGGAAAATGTTTTTATTTCTTACTAACTATTAACTTTTTACATAAAAAAAAAACACTTTTACCCTGTAGGAGACATTTTAGTGTAAATCCAATCAGGCAAATGGAAATTCGCTTAGTCTGCAAGTTTGCTGCGGCGGGGGTATTTACTATAGCCTACCAATGTGCCCGTAGTGTAGTTCATTGAGAAGTTTTTTCTTGAGAGAATTTGGGATGATTACTTTCCACCCTTTGAAGAGGCATCCTTCATGTAATGTAACTTAATTATCGTGAAATCCCAATGGCTCTAATGATTGACCCTCCTCAAGAGCCTCCACAATTTGTTTTAGATATGCGTCCTTCTTAGTTTCTTCGGCCAGTTCTTTGGGATTGAAAGTTATTGTGTTCAATTGGTTTGTTTGAAAATGTCCAAACTGGTCAATACTTGTGAATTTTGAATCTTCCACGGGAAATCTTGAGAGGAAATCTGCATTGCCATGGTCACCAGTTCCCTTGAATTCAATTGTGTAGTTAAATCCTGATAAAAAATGGGAGTAGTTGAATAGTCGCGTAGCTGACATTGACGATAGGCTCTTGTTGGGATTGAAGATTGACACTAATGGTTTATGGTCCGTGATGAGTGTAAAATGACGTCCGTAGCAATAAGAAAAAAATTTCTTCAACCACCAGTAAATATACCTGTGGCTTCTTTATCGATTTGGCTGTAATGTTTTTCAGCATTGGTCAATGATATTGAAGCAAAAGCTATAGGTTTTTCACTTCCATCTGGGAAACGATGTGATATCACTGCTCCAAGTCCCACTGGTGAAGCGTCAGTTGCAAGGATCAATGGCAGGTCTGGTTTAAAGTGACAAAGAACTCTGTCACTTGTTATTCTTTTCTTTATGTTTTGGAAACCTTCTTCACACTTACTGTCTCATATGAATGACTACCATAAACTTGTCATTACCGGCACTCTGGTTGTGTATCTTAAAAACCTCTTGTTTATCTTCCTTATGATAGTCTATAGTATTGTCAGTTTCGGTACAATGAATTTCTGTTTGTTTTGTGCCTAAACATACGCTAGCAATATGCCCTTGTTTGTAGCATTTCTTACATATTTCTCTGATAAATTTACACTGATGTGTCCTGTGTCTAGGTGGTCCACAAGGATAGCATTTACGATAGCATTTACCTTTGAGGCGTTCAAATGGAAACTTCAACTTTTTGTTCCAAAGTAGGAGAAAAATGGGGTGGTTTTGTTTCTTTACCTGTTATCTTGTTGATTTTCTCATTTGAATGAATGTTTTCTTCTACTAGGTACCTATATGGCTTTCGTTCTTTGCCAATTCCATGATGGAGGCAAGTTTCACTACATCTTGAAACGATGCAGCAGATCTTTCTTGTAATAATTTTGTTCTTATGTCTGAATTGCTAATACCTCTTATAAACTGTTTGCGTAGTAAGTTCATGTGTTTGCAATTGATTTCCCACAATTATTACAGTTGAAGTCACAGTCTGAAGATAACTTTTGAAGCTCAACGGAATATATTTTTACGGTTTCTTCAGATTCTTGTGTTCTTGTCATAAATTTGTGTTGTAAGACCCAAGTACTAGGTTTAGGATCAACATAATCAGCCAAAAGACTTACTAATTCAGCATATGTTTTATCCAAAGGACTTTCAGGAGCGCACAAATCATGCAGCTTCTGATGTAAATGTGGCGTTAAGGCATGTAGCATTGTATACACTTGATCCTTTGGTTCCATTTCTTGGCTATGTAGATATAGAAATATCTCAAATCGACGAATGAAGTTCTTGAATGATTCATTTTCCTGATATGGTGGGAAATCATTGAAGAAGTAGTGGATCGACGTTGTAGAGGAGACAAATTTGATGTACTAGGCACAATATTTTGAATGTTCACTTGTAGTTCTGCAAGCTGTCCCATACGTTTTTGTAACTCATCCATTACCTTGTAATATTTGTCCTCCATTTCTACTCTGTAATCTATTTCTTTCTCGATTTCAACTTCTTCAGTTTTCTCTTCTATTAATTGTTGTACAGAATTAAATCTTTCCCAATACTCATTGTTGCTATCCTGGTTTTGATTACTTCTTTTGACATGTTTTGTAGGTTTGCTAGCCATCTTTCAGCCTTAGACAACTGACCCTTCACTACTACTCTAATCTTCTTTAAATCAGTCAAACTTTCAGTGTTATTTAGGTCAATCATATAAAAAAATAAATTTTAATAAATAGAATATAAAAAAATTGAAAACTGGTTTTCCTCGTCGCCAAACTGTTGCATATTAAATAAAAGATGTGTAAAATAAAATAGGTGTATTCTGAAATGAATCCTAAATAACAATGATTGTAAACAAAAACAAAGTTAACTTATTAAACATAACATATGGTATTTTTTTTTAACATACAGTATGTTAGAAAATACACATCATGCGTGTTGTAGTTGCTTAAGCATATTTAATAGCTTAGAAACCTCAGAATTCATGGAAGATTATCGCTCTCATTTATGTTCGGGGGACATACGGACTAATACAAAAAGAAAAAATATTATATTAATTGAGATTATATTAAATCAATAGGTGTGGACAGCTAAAACGCATGCCTCATGGGGCGTGCATTTGTTAATGCATGTTAAATTGAATGTTAAATTTAAAGCTGAAAGGCACGTTGAAATTGAAAGCGCACAAGTGTGGATATAGCTATTGGTAATGTCTGCAGCTAAAGCATACCTCTCAAATTGTTTAATCCATGTACCCCAACGCTGTGCTACACATGCAGGATTTGTGTGTTGGTAAAAAAAATCAGGCTTATTGAGATCCATTATCCAATTATCCCTGTTGCCAGTTTAGTAAATCGAAACATAATTAATAAAACTGGATATTCATTCAACTTACAATTCAGATTAAGCTAAAAAAATAAACAGAAACATAGTATGAATAGTCATCTGACAGATGTTATAATAACACATATGACTTATTTATTTATACATAACAGGTACAAATCGAATTAAAGGGCTTTTCCCTATGTCAATTTAAATTTTTAGAAATTGAACTTGGGCCTTTTGGATTATTTGTCACTATGACATTATTTGCAAGATAACAATAATAACGTAAACAAAAGATTAACAACATTGCTAGCTAGTCAACGAATCATCTAAACTAGCACATTACAAATACAGAACAAAGGGGAAGAACAATCGGATTCGTTCCGTTGAGCATAATTTGCTTCAAAATGAATAACTAATTAGGGTCACCGGAATCATGCTAATGCACCAATGATTGTAGATGCTAGCCATTCCATTTATGCAAAGCAAATATACCATTAACTTTGGATACTGCAAGTAGACATTCCATTTACGTGAACCAGACGCACTATTGAATTTGGATACTGCAAATAGACATTTCATTTAGGTATGTGAACCAAAGATACCATTGATTTTAGATACTGTAAGGAAACATCTTATTTACGTTAACCAAATGTAGCATTGACTTTGGAAAAGTATTGGATTATATGCTAGCCTCGCTACACTAAATATTGCAAGCAGACAACTGCATCTGTGTACACCTAACACCTAGTATATTGATATATCCCACTCAAAGTGAGTGGAGGGCAATTTCCTTCACAGCCAATCTTCAACACCGGTGAGGTGTTTGGAAAAAATTAAGTTAAATCTTGCATAACTATAGATGTCACATATATGAAGTTTGAAGGATATAGTACAACAAGTAACCAACATTGAGACAGATCATTTAGTCAATAATTTATTGAGATTATATTTGAGGGGAAAGCCAAATGGCTGGTTTGGAACTTTTTTTAAATGTATAGGAGTTCAACCATACCTGAGAGAGAAAATTAGATTTCATGGGCTAATAGATATACAATAAAAGGTCACAAAACCTAACACTGATATTTCGTTCCAATCCAATAGAGAACGTCTTCAAAGAGTAGGTTAAAGTAAAATTGAACTCAGTTCCTTTTCAAAAAATTCTCAATAGTTTACCAATTAATTTGTAAATTACTTGTACATAGTAGAGGGGAGTCGCCGGCCGCAGTTTCTATGAATCAACACATGGATGTGACTGTTCCTGCAGCCTCCACCCCTCTCCTTCCCACCACCTCTGTCAACCGCAGCTGTCAAGTCACCCCCTTGCCTGAGTCTCCCCCTCCACCTTACAGCGAGAACCACATCACCACGCCAGCACACTCCTTGAGACCAGGTAACAGTCAGCAGTACATTTTAATGTCAGTTTTCGGTACCAGAGCTTTCCCTAGAAACAGAGGTAGGCCTATCAAGGACCATACCACTGGTCAGATGGATGGTAAGAAAAGTATAGTCTTTAAACAAAATTTGTGTGGCCTGAATTCCGCATCAAGTGCAACAACTGAAGTACTTAATAAGTACCTTCAAATGGTGATATATTTGATATTTTTCTATAAAACGAGTAAGGCATTAACACACTGTCATCCAGCAAACAATCTGCATCTTTGCAATTGGATGTTGTAAAATACTGAAGCGAAAGGTTAAATAGTAATAGAAGACATCCCATATATATGGATCAGCTGTCACCAATTTTTTACTAAAAAAGAATGTAGTTATGTGAGCCAGTCACAGATTGCGCTAGTGTCTAAAACTCTATTTTGTACCTTATTTTGTGTTACTGACATAGTTGCTGGGTCACAACAGTTGCTATAGCTCATAATAAGTCATTCCATCAGTTTGACTTGGTAAAAACCATCATGTAATTGGCTGAAATCATTAATTTAGATCAGCGAAATCTGTAGGCCAAATTTTATTAAAAACCTGGCTACAATTTTAACATGGGGATGGAATGTCTGAACAGTGAGTTTTGCAAAAAATCAATTTTGTGCCCACTAAACAAAGCTTACACCTACTATATTTTGAAATAAAATAACATACAGTAATACTTAAACAATTTTCTAATGAAGAAAGGGTTCTTTAATCTGGGTTTTCCTAGGCGCGAGAGCGGTTTGGGGAGAGCGGAGTCCACTCTCCTTTGGGCTTAGGTAATTTAATGGTAGGCCTATTGTTTTCCTAGAAGCGGAGCAGACCGCAGGGGCCGAGCAAAAACCGCTTCTCCGCTTTCGGTTTCCTAGTCGCTGAGGAGAGCAGAATAGTATACGTCAAAGTTACGTGGTACCAGTAATGATTTAGTCAGTAAATCAACCATGGTTTCCAATTACTGTAATTGTATCTGATTCTAGATGAAACTGTAGAAGTTTTGAACTGGGAAGAGCAAACTCTAAGAGCATTCTCCAACACTGGACACAGCAATGTTACGCCTTCCACGATACTGACCATTGAAGCTGAGCCCTCTCAGGCTCATGTGGATGAACACAGTCTTATAAGTATTGACTGTAACTTATATGAAAGTAACAACTATGACAACTCCATCCCTCCAACAATCAACAACTCAGTAAGTAGACAAGAAATTTAAAGCAGTGTTTTTGGAGCATTTTAAAAAGCCGTTGTTGCGTACTATAGGTGGGCTGCATAGAAAACAACCTTTTTAGCGCATGTAGGTGAGGTAAGGACGAGGAAGGGTATATGTTACACTTTATCAGTTACACTTGTCCGATTCAGTCCGGTCCGCCCCGAATTTGTGAGGGGTGGCGGGTTGCTACATTTGTACGATTCGTTTCGGTCCGACCGGGAGAGTTGGCTACACTTGTACGATATTCTATATTGTGCGAGCTCTAGTTCCGACGAAGAAATCCTCCTCGTATGCCTACACGAAGAGATGTACATGTAATGTAAAGCATAAGATGATGATTACACTAAAAGTAGTTTTTTTAATCTCCCATCCATAGTGAAAGTCAAAAACATCTACCTTAAAAACAAAGTTTATACAAGCAGTTTCAACACAACCAGTATGGTTGTCGTTACTTTACAACTGCTATGGTGGAGTTAAACTGACCCAGTGATCTTTCTTATGTTTTTAATTTATTTAATGCTTAGGCCTATATCCTTAAAATAACTTTTTTTCATATAATATATCACTTTCCCAACTACCTTGGAAATGATTTCATAACAATGAATATGTTCATATTTTAAAATACATAATACAATCTATTTTGGTCAAGGCCGTTTTTCTCCAAAATTGCCTTTCCTTTGACATATATATTTAGCTGTGTAATTTTATTTAAAAAAAAATACATGGTTAGCACGTTTTGCAGTTTGCAGTAGTTTTCATTTTACCTACTTTGCTCACGGAACCCCCTATCCTCATCCGAATTTCGGAAGTAGGTAGCTACACTTGTCCGATCCGCCCCGAATGCTTCCGCCAAAATGCGGAAGAATGCTCCCTGGAGGATTGTTCCCAACCGAATCGGTTCTGAGTGGAGCGGACAAGTGTAGCCGCCTCCATTTAAAAACATGGGAAACATTGTTCCGCATTTTTGAGGACTGGACCGAACCGGACCGAATCGGGCGAGTGTAGTCACTGCTTAAGAGGTTCCAAGTCTAAACATTGGCTTCCCAAAGGATTATTTTTAGTTTTTCAATAATAACCATGTTTTAAAACGTAATACAGAAATTTCTCAATTACCTGTTGTTGATTCCACTAATTTTACTAATAAAAGTTCACCACTTGGACGAATCATTGACATATTCCCGCGCTTGCACTTTATCTCCAACTTTGAAATTCCTTTTTATACCGACTTGGACTCCCTTCTTCTGATATTTGTTCGGTTCTAATGTTGGAACAATTATTGCAAGGTTTGTTCGTACACTCCTTCCAAACATTAAGTGGTATGCTGATGTACCAGTTGAATTCGGAGATTGCCTGAGTTGCATTAAGAGTCTTTGTATTTTATTTTGCAGTGTCCTTTTCTCCCTCCATGGATTTTGACGCCTTCTTGACAGTCTGTACGTATCTTTCAGCCTGGCCGTTTGAGTTTGGATGGTATGGTGCCGTTGTTCTGTGAATAATCCCACATTCATTCATGAAGATTTTGAACTCTTGAGAAACAAACTGTCTTCCATTATCTGAAACTAGATGTGAGGAAACCCAAAAGTTGAGAAGATTTTCCGTAATTCTAGGACTGTCCATGTACTTGTAGTTGTTTTTGTCTCTATCACCTCCACCCACTTACTAAAGGCATACACTAATATCAGGTACTGTTGGCCATCTGTTGGTCCTAAGAAACCAATGTGCACCCTCTCCCATGGATTAGAAGGCTGTTCCCATGGATAGATAGTTTTTCTCGGGTTGTTGCATTTTTCAATGCATTGTCGAAATTCAGCTACCATCTCTTCAATATCCTTGTCTATACATTTCCACCAGCAAAAACTGTGAGCTAAAGCCTTCATTTTTATTCCTCCTAAATGAGCTACGTGTAGTTCTGGAAGCACACGAGGTCTGAGAGATTGAGGTATCATGACTCTCCAGCCCTTCAGTACACAATCATCTTGAATGGACAGCTCGTTATCGTGAAATCCGTATTGTTCAACAGATTGTCCCGATTTTAAGGCCTGTATGACTGGACCCAAAACAGCATCGTTAAGAGTTTCCTTAGCCACCACGGTACTGTTGATATTGAGTGTTTCCAGTTGATTTATGTGGTACTTCGAGAGATCATCTACAGAATGTTCTTGAACAACTTTGATAGGGAAATGTGAAAGATAATCTGCATTGCAATGATGAGCGGTTTGCCTGTACTCAATGTCCTATGTCATGTCATAGTCAAACCCGGAGAGAAAGTGAGCATAGTTGAATATCCATGAATTCAATGAATGTATGTCAGCTGCATCAAGTTGAATCTCCCTCATCCATTCTCTTCCGAATATAGAGTCTACACACTTGTTACAGGCCGGACCATAGTTCTAGGCGTCTCGCTGACGCATGCGTAATAACGAATTTGCATTTAATCATATGTTAGCCCAAGTTTTGACAGATGGGGAATTAACACAGCAAATTAATGCGCATGCGTCCGCCAGACGCCTAGAACTTTGGTCCGGCCTGTAACAATGTACAGTTTTCCAACAAAACTTTGATCTTTATACTGAACATTTACAAAAACAACTCCTCTTGGATTGATTATTTCCCCAGTGTATGTCTTGAGTTGAACATTTGTCTTGAAAATCCTTTTTGGAGAGTTTAAAAGCCTAAATGTATCATATGATACAATGTTAAGAGCTGCTACTGTATCTAATTCCATTGTCATGAGTCGTCCTTCCACTTTTACCTCGAGCATAAACTTGTCATTTGATTTTGAATTAAGTTGATAAATTTCATGAGTGTCATCGCTTGCATTTTCTGCGGTTTCATCAGATTGTTTTACTTCTTTGTTTGGTTTTCTTAGACATACTCTTACTAAGTGACCAAAAAGTTTACAAGAGTTGCATTCTGCATTTTTGAACTTACATTGATGTGCTCTATGTGAATCATCACCACATCTATAGCATTTGTTCCTCAGTTTCTCCAAACGAGATTGATACTCAGACAATTGTTTACTTGACTTACTATCTGGTTGTTTGTTCTTGCTCGATACTTGGTGTACTTCCTCTTGATTTTCATTCGTCTTTAGTAATCTGCTCTCACTTTTAGGTAGTTCCAATGTAGCAGCCTTTTCGACTACTTCTTTAAACGGTTGTAATAGTTTATCTTGAAGAAGTTGAAGACGTATATCAGAGTCTTTTAGTCCCCTGACAAACTGCATTCGAAGTAGAATTTCAGACACGGATTCATTACAACTTGTACAAGTAAACTGACATTCTACACTGAGCTTTCTAGGAGCATTAGCATAAGCTTGTACAGATTCATTACATAATTGGATACGTGTCATAACTTTGTGCTGACGAGCCCAAATACTGGGTCTTGGTTCTAGTTGAGCTATTAACATGTGAATCAATTCCTCATATGGCTTGTTATGTGGGTCATCTGGTATGCAAAGATCATATAGCTGTTGATGTATTTGTGGGGTGATTGCCTGTACAAATAAATCCACTTTGACTTTTGGACTTCAGTTTCCCCGTAATTTTGTGTAGTTTTTAAAGCGTCGAGTGAAGTTTTGAAAACTTTCCTCTGGTGTATACGGCTGGAAAGGAATATTAGATACATTTTGAGATGTTGCAGATTAGACATTGCTGCATGTGTAATGTACTTTTTCTTTTCTGCTTCAAGGAATATTCGTATCTCTCTATATATTTCTTCTAACTGCCATCGAATTTCTAATTCACATTCTACTGAATCTGTGAGAAGTTCAATATTTGACTGCATAACTTCAATTTCAGTCCATATTGCTAAAAGTTTATCTGAGTAGTAAGTGCATGTATCTTGAGAATGTTCACATATAGGTAAATCACCCTTGAGTTTGTTTAAGCGTAGTTCTAGTAGTTTCCTTTCCTTTGGACATAGGTCAAATTCTTTTCTACTTACCATTTTACTCGTCGCCATTGTTGATTCCACTAATTTTACTAATAAAAGTTCACATTTTGTATAAGAAAATAGAAAGTTAGTATTTATTAAATCACAATCTGTAAGTAAACAAACAATTCAACAAGTAAACAAAATAATAATTTGAACCATGTTATAAATAAAATGTAAATAACACATATGTAACACCTGTAAAATAATATCAGTAAGTAATGTAATTTTCGTGTTCTACATTAAATTTTGAATAAGAATTATAGAAAACTATGGAGGATCAATAGTAAAAACTCCATTGTAAATGGATTCAAAGATAAAAATTAAGGTGTTTGATAAACATTTAAAAAACTTTGGTCAAAAATCCGACGGAAGTCTTCATCATTATACAAATACAGGTCAACACATATAGTTTATTAGTTAAAAACACAAATTACGAAACATTTAGGACGATAGGCCGGCCATATTTGATATTTAACACGGGATAAACCGACGCAGGTTACATGGCGGACACGACAGAACTCAATGTTTTTAGCGAATTTCCCTATAGGGAAGTAGCTATTAACGTAGGTCTCATGGTAAGACCTAGGCCCGGGACCGATTTACTTTTTCATTTTGATGTCCCCAGAGGCCAAAAACACCATTCGTTCAAATTTATATATATATATATATTTGTGTCCATCCGCACAATAACTTGAGTGATTTTTGTCCGATTTTGATAAAATTTGGTTTGAAGGTGTAAGGCAGGATAAACTTGAATGAGTTCGCGAACCAGCATGATCGGACTATGGGAATGGGGGCTTATGGGGGGTTTTATGGGGTAAAAAGAGGTTTTTCCCATTTTTGACCCTAAAAACACAAAATTTCACAATTTCTTTCTAAACCATTTTGTAGAGCTTAAAAAAACAATTAATTTAGTATATTGAAGCGTTATTATGCGCCTAATTGCTACGGATAAAATTCAAAAAAATTTTCATTTTAAAATTTCCATGTTATTCTTATGGAGAATAAGTCAACTGTTGTAGTTTGCTTGTTTATGAACATATTTTGATAAAATTTGGAAAATAAATTAATTTCTTACTAAACTACAGTACCTTTTAACATTTTACATTTTAAAAAACTTTTTTACCCTGCCTGTTGCAGCAAACCTAAGTACTCGTTAAACTAATTCTGTTTAAATAGGGAACAAATGTGATATTTTTAAGGAGACATTTTAGTGTAAATCCAATCAGGCAAATGGAAATTTGCTAAGTCTGCAGGTTTGCTGCGGCGGGGGTATTTAAATAATAAACTATATGTGTTGACCTGTATTTATATAGTGATGAAGACTTCCATCGGATTTTTGACCATCTTCTACACGATGTTTTAAAGGATTTGATAGTGGGTCTTTGTACCCGAAACTAGTCATCCATAGACTAAAACAAGACTGATGACGGACCAAGGTACGTAACCTATTATATATTCGAATATCAGTCTTGGTGGCAAAAATGTTTAAATAAGAAGGTGGGCAAATGTGATAAAAACTGTGCCATTTATAAGATTTTCAACCATATGCTACACTATTGAGCTTTAATTAGGTCTGCTTATGTACGCTTTAGTGGTTTGAAGACTACAAAACATGATGTCTTTAACGTTTAAAACATAGAAGGTCATGATTAAAGCAAAACTTGTATTTTTGTTTCATTATGAATTAAAAAGTGTAAAAAAGTTCCCTGTTTTCTAATATTAAGAAAATCTATATCGTAGCTAGGAACACGGTTGACGGCGGCAAATATTTGAACGCCTTCAATCTGAGGGACTACTGGTGGATCAAACGAACTCACAACTCACATTACAGTATTGGATCAAACGACCCGGTCGAATGATCCAAACATTTCATAGTATCATTAACTATGAATCCAAGGATTCATAGTCAATGATAGTATTTTAAGTGTTCATAGTTTACAAAGTACAGTCTATTTTATAAGTTTACTCTACAATGCAAAATTGTACTTCTGGTTATTAGTGACTGTACTTTTGGATCAAACGGTTTTGGATCAAACGAACGGCTTTATAGCTGGTGGATGAAACGAGTTTGGATCAAACGATCGGTAATATAAACGGAGGATCAAACAATTTTGGATCATTTAAAGATGGTCCTACTGGTGTGAAGCAAGAAAAAAACTGTGCAGCAAAAGTAAAAAGGGTGCGGAAAAAGTAAGTAGATGTAGCAATAATTAGCAACTTTCTGTGCTATAATCAGTGCAAGAAAGAGCACTTTGTCAGGTGACTATAGGAAAAAATAATTGTGTTTTTCCTGATGTTTACATGGAGACTAATCAATATTTACTTTTGATAACCTCGCCCCAAAATTTTGGTCGCCTAAGCCAAGGGGCGTAGCCCGAGAGGAACTCAGGGATGTGAATATGCCTAAGAAATTCCTAGATATGTGGAACATCTTTGTGCTTAATTTTGGCTGTATCGGTTTTGTATTTTAGTCATGACAGCCAGCACCCAGATGACAGACAGACAGACACCACAATTGTACATTAGTATAGATAGATGTATGTGTAATCATATTTAAAGGGAATTAAAGAATTTAGTCAGCTGTTTCAACTAAAAAAGTTGGTCCAATGATATGCAAAAGCATTAAAAAGTTATAAGATTTACCAACATGGTGCAGGACTATTTTTTTTTTTTTGCATTTATGAAAACAGCTAATTATGTTTGAACTAAGCAGCAACAAAAAACTGTGATACGCAATGAAAACAGTCAAAGCAGGATTGTTTACAGTTATGTTTTTTTTTATTGCATGATTAATTTGTGATATTTTGCGAATTTTTAATAATTTATTTTTATCTATTGTTTTTCACGGTGCACGTAATTTTGGTGTCCTAACATCATTAAACGAATCGTCCACACCTATCCTTTATATCAATTTCACTGTGTCAAATTGCTAAATAAATTAGTGTAAACAAAGAAAAGTAAAAACAATAACAATAAAAACAATAAAAAAATTAATTAAAATTTAAAGACGTAAACAGATCACATAACCATACACTGACAGTGTCAGTACGACCACATGGTGTCAGTGAAAAGAGGAGCGCAAGGTTCGTATATAGGAAAGGAGGTGTTGCCGATCGATAGCGCGGGGGGAGAGGCCAGCGCGTGCGAGTGCGGGCGTCTATAAAGCCGTTCTAGTGTGCGCGCCGGTGTTTCCGACCGTTTTACATCGCTTCAAAAGTACATACACCATGGCCTTATAATAAACGGATACATACAAATAATATGCTGAACGGTTAAAACATAAAAGCCCCTACATTTTAAGGTATTTTTCAAAATGATAAGTTAGGGATTTCCATGTAAAAATATCTTTCAATTGTGGGTAAAAAAAATGTTGTATTTAATTTTTGAAAATTATGTCAAGTTTTTTGTTGTACAGTATAAAATATATTTTTTAATAATTTTTGCATTTTCCGTTTTTGAGATTTGTGTGTACCTTTATGGCTAAAAATCCGACATTTGACCTTCAATTTTTCTAAAGGTCTAACTAAAAATATAACATCAAAATAAAAAAATAAATAAAATGCTCACATTATTAGAAGCACAGCCTTAAGTGGGGATTGGTAAATAAAAAAACTATAACATTTAAAGCACAATTTATTGGAGCACATCTTACCAGTTTAATGTTAAAGAAGCAGATTTTTTACCAAACTTCACAAAGTGGTTGGGTTTTCAGGATGGGTGAAATGTTTTTTTTTTTATCACAATTGTAACCAAATTAAGACTAGATTAGCCAGGATCATTTATAAAAATGCCTAAAAGATCATTTGACAGTTTAAGAATCATCTTCACCTTTGCTTTGTGATCTAAGAGGGGTGAGAATGGGGTGTGCAAAGGATAGTGCAAGGTCAAAATCTGTGTCTTTTTAAAAACATTGTTGACACATATCCATACACACACACGCTCAAAAGTCTAAATAAAGTCTAATTCTCTTTGAATATTACTGGCAACCTCTGTACGTATTATCTTTTAAAATGATCCGTCAATTCAGTAGCCGGGTTTCTGAGCAAACAGCTTGCATTCACCTTTCAAATGCAGTGGAGGTTATTAAGAGTCTTCTTCACCTCTGCGAAAACAATAAAAACATGCCTTGAACGTCCCTCGCTCCGGGTGGAATGTGTGAAGATATAATGTTAAAACTTTTTTTCCATTACATATTAATGTTGGTTCTAGGGCCCTCATATATATCCAAGAAAATCAATGATATAAGTACAAAAAAATCTTAAAGTAACGTAAATTGAGTCACTTGTAGAAACTGATAAAACAAATTATTTTTTTTATTTTCAACCTTTTGAAGTATAAGAGTTCTAATACAACTATTCAACTACATTGATACCAAATTTCAAGAAAAGCTGTTGAAAACGGCCTCCAAAATGGGGGACGAAATTTACATATTTTGTCGGAGGCTACTTCGCTACTAGCCTTTTACAAAACTTGGCTCAGGCGGCAGATGAATCACCGACGTGTCGATTTAGTAGTCGTGTGCTTAAAATGTTTTCAGAATGGCGCGCATAATGACCCAGCGCTACCCGCCCGTCCACAACACATTCCCCCAAGGTCATATCCCCAAAATGGAGGGTGTTGAAGACTCTTAAAGGGATTATTTAATCAACAAAACTTGTTAACTTGTAATTGCATTTATTTTTTATAAAATGAGTAATTTTCTAATAGCCTATTTTTTATTACTTGTGTTGTGATTGACAGAATGTTGCTGTAAGCACAATTGATGAGTCGTTGATTTTCAAGCGCCGTCTGCATCGTACACCTCGCAAAAGAAAAGGATTCTCTTTGGACATAGACACTCTGACGAGACTATACCCTGAGACGGAATGTTCCTGTGAAGGAGCCTGTAACTGTCATCGACCAGTCTCAGCGGACCCTCAGGTCTGGAGGCAAACTTAACTAGGCACTGTTACCTTTGAAAATATTATTTTAGCCACCCAAGTAGCACACATCGTTGGCCCAACGTTGGGAAATGGTCGGCACGGTTGGAAAATGGTTGGCAGAAATTTTAACGATTTGCCAACGTTGGCCCAACGGAAACTGGTATTCGTTGGCCCTACAAAGGAAAGAATCGTTAGGCCTTCGTTGGGCATTCGTTGGGTTTAAGTACAGTATAAAACATTCTAAAACAAATTTTAACAAATTGATTTATTTAAAAGTAAATAAATTTTATGGCAGCAGAATATAAGACAAATATTGTAAAAATTTGGATCAATAATGAATGTAGTCAGATGATGTTGTGATACTAGATACAGTATAATAATAATTATAATTAATTTTTTTTAAATATTCTTTAAGCAAGTTTTTAATGTTATAGAGAAAAAAATTAATTAATTATATAACAATCAATTACAGTATAACAGTAGCCTGCTAATCTAATGTTAATTATATAATCTATATTCAAATACCAGTATCCTCTCCAACTACCAGAAAAATAATTCAACTACTTGAGGCCTAAACAGATTAACAGAATCATATTATACTCTCCCATGTAGCACAGATGGTTGGGCCAACGTTGGCCAACTGTGGGACAGTTGGTCGATGGTTGGTTGGAGCTTCCACAACCAACCAACCGTTGTCCAACTGTATATCTCGTAGTTGGGCCAACCAATATTTACAACTGTGGACCAACATTGGTTCATTGTTAATGAAATACATTAATATGCATTGCTGGGTATCATGCATCAAGCCAACCGTTGTCCAACCGTTTTTCACTCCGTTGGACCAACAAAAGATACTTTTGTTGGACCAACAATGGTCCATAGTTGAGTTTACACGACTTTCATTCTCTGGGTCTAGCTTTCACAACATAATTATAATAAAATATCTGGTTTTACAATACCTTTATCAGTTCCAAAAGTTTCCAAAAGTTTTTGGAACTGATAAAGGTATTGTAAAACTAGATATTTTATATATTACAGTTCCGGCGCTACAACAATGAATTTTAATAATTTTAATAATGCAAATATTTTTAAAATTAATATTCTTTAACTTATTTGCAACAATTTAAGGGGAAAGAGTAATTAATCATATAACAGGCAATTATAATAGCATTAACAATCTAATGGTAATTAATTAATCATTCAAATACCAGTATCCTCTCTAACTCAAAAAAAAAACTACTTATGATGCCTTAACAGATTAACAGAATCATATTATACTGTGTAGTATCAAAAATGTTTGAAGTATTGCGACCATTGCAACTGTCGGCTACTCTTTCACCACTTGAAAACTCTCTATATCAGCAATCACAGATAGCTCAGTGGTAAAGTAAGAGGCTCATAAGTCGAAGGACCCGGGTTCGAGACCCGTCTGGGCCAAACAAATTTTGTTCTAGTTTTTTTTCAAAATTTGTTTTTATGAACTATTTAATCAATTTACTCAACTAATAATTATGCTTTTCGTACTAAATCTTTATTATTTTGTGTGAAATAAAACGGTTGGACAATGGTTGGCTGGAAAACAGTTTAAAGAGGTGACATTTCTACCGTTGGCCAACTGTGTGGCTCCACAATTTACCAACGTTGGCCCAACCATCTGTGCTACATGGGCTAGCATCAAAAATATTTAAAGTATTAATTGTGACCATTGCACCTGTCGGCTACTCTTTGACCACTTGAAAACGCCCTTATTCAACAAGCACAGTTAGCTCAGAGGCAAGGCATGAGGCTCACATGTCGGAGGTACTGGTTTCGAGACCCGTCCCGGCCAAAAAAAATTTATTTCGTTTTATTTTGAAAATAAGTTTTTATTAACTATTTAATCAATTTACTCAACTCATAATTATGCTTTGCATACAAAATTGTTATTATTTTGTGTTTTTTATGTTTATGCCCAATGGGATGGTTGGCCCTTCCGCAAAAATTGGTTGGTTGGCCAACCGTAAGACTGAGTGCCAAAACATACCGTTGGCCAACGATCGACAGAAACGTTGGGCCAACGATTTGCCAACGATTTTTGCTACTTGGGCAATAGCATGACAGAAAACTTACCATCATATTCTTCTGAAAAGTGGTTGTGATTTAGTATTTTAAAATATTAACCAGTTTAATAAGTCCTCATGAATAAGGTACAACCAAAATGCCATTTATATGGTGTTTTCACCACACTATGATGTTACATATGTGTTTTACATACGTTAATTAGAGGCTGAAAGTTACGTTTTGCTGGCCATGCCGGCTGTCCTCGTCATTTGGGGACCGAGCAGGTTTTTGCCTCAAAGTCAGCTGCCCGCTTGCATCTTCTATCTATATATTAATAGGCAAGCATGTTTCTTTAAAACCTTTTTTCTCAGCTCGCGTGTATCGTAGGAAAAATCTACGCATACCGTTAGAAAGCTATTTTCCTGTAGGTGTGCAGAATCCCTTTATAAATTAAAATAGGCTCAAAAATAAGCACAAAAAATGAATTTGAAATTTAAAAAAATTAACATGGGTATTATGGGTTGCTATGGTGATGACGAAATAACAACACAATATAAACAGAAAATCAAAACAAATGGAAGACATTCCAATCACATGTTTTATTTACAGTGTGGGGTGAAAATAGAGAAGGTTGTACAAAACATACTTTTGGTCGATTTTTCGACCACGGGGCGTGCTCTCGTATTAAATAAATACACGAACAGTATCCATAGCATTGCAATAATAGAATTGTTTCATTTTGGTATTTACTCAGGGGAGGTATAGATGATCTTACGATGACATCTGTGGGCTTCTCATTAGCTGAGGGAACACCATTACCGTAACAATACGGTTTGCAACCATCGGCCTCGGTGGTCTAGTGGTTAGCGTGCCGGGCTGATGTGCTGAGAGTCCCGGGTTCGAATCCCGCTAGTGGTACTAACTTTTTGACTAAGATTTTTTCATTATCAGCAAGTTTGGTTGGTTTGGTTCGGTTATGAAAGTTTAATTTTATCATTAAGTCATTATAAAATTTTAATTGACCAATAATTTCTAGTTTTATTTAATGAACAGAATTATTTTTTCTATTAATAAACTTTTTCATATTATATTATTGTCAGCAAGTTTGGTTAGTTCGGTTAGGTTATGATAGTAATTTTTTAATAAAAAAAATTATAAAATTGAATTTTAGGCATTTATAATTTTAAACCTTCATTCCCAAAATGCTCTCTACTACAGCGCTGTTCACGGAGGAATTTTGAACTAAATGCCTCAATCGTACCTCCCCTAAGTCAGATCCTTTTATTTTCACCGTTGCCTAGCAACTGTTTATTATTATTTTTGCTGATTCCTGAAATTACTTTTTCACATAACCTTAAAGTTTGACTATCAGTGTGCATTAATTATTATTGTGAACAGTGTTGCCACTTTTGGGGATTTTTCGAAGCCATGGGGATTTTTTTGGTGGATTGTGTCTGATGGAGGATTTTTGGAGGATTATTGGGATGTTATCGAATTTATTGGAGAATTGTGATTTTGAGTCAGGAATAAGGTTAATATAGCTAAAAAGGATTTCAGACAAATAAAACCGTGGAATAACAGAATAGATTATGCAAACAGTTTGTTATCAATTGTTCAGACATTTAGTGGGAATATAAAACATGACTCATTTTGTAAGACTATTATAAATGTATGATATAAAACTAAGAATGAGGAGTAGATGAAAGTCAGTGATTAATAGAACAACCTTTAAGTGAGGGGAAATCATTTAAGAAGTAAATCTGAAAATCAGTCCCAATCCTTTGTACCTACTTTTATATAGTACTGTAGTACTTACTACATTTCATATGGAGTGAATAAATGTATGTACGTTAAAATAATAATTATAATCATTGGTACCATGTTACCGCCGGTAGTTAAAAGGGGATTTTTGTAGAGTTTGACGGTTTGGATGGAGGAGGAGTTGGGGATTTTCTATAGATTTTTATGGCTTGGCGGATAGTTGGAGGATTTTTGCTTTAGCTGGGGGTCCTGGGGATAAAGTGGGGATTTTTCCTTGTCAGCACATTTAATATGGAGTGAATAAATAATGTATGTATGTCATAGTGTAATATATTCACGGAGAGTGAATTTTTACCCACACACTATGGCATATAGATATAAGGTATAAATTTGGGATATTTAGTAGTTAAATGGGATTTTTGTAGGATTATTAGGATGGATGGAGGAAAATTGGGGACTTTCTATAGATTTTTATGACTTGGCGGATTATTGGAGGATTTTTGCTTTAGCTGGGGATAAAATGGGGATTTTTTCTTAGTCAGATGGGGAATTTTCACAGGTCCAGGGTGGCAACATTGATTGTGAATAGTAGTAGTGTGGTGAAAATTGAAAAACAGCGTTCCTACAATGGACCAAAAATGGTTTTCGGCCCTAGGTACAATTTATATATCATACGGTACTGTAATGAGTTTTACTTGAATTGAGTTTACCTACAGAGTACAGTAGACCCTCTCTTAACCGACCTCGCATTAACCAATAATCAGATTATCGGCCCTGCTCACTCATAAAAAATTAAAGTTTGTTTTAACCGACCCTGTTTTGAGGGAAGTTCGGTTTAACCTCCGCTTTTTGGGAATCTCGACATTTCTGCTCTTACGCTCGGCTCAGGTTATAAATAAACATCCTGTCTCGTAACCAAATAGTTGCTTGTATCTTTAATTCCGACAATAAGTTCTGTACTGTATTACGATGGATTTGGAAAGTACCAACTAAAGATATTAAAATAAAAATGTTATTGTCTCATGCCTACGACTATACAGTACCCTAATTTATTCCACTGAAAGTATTTGACTTTAATATGTTGTTTGAACCCAGTTCAACCTACAAACTACAAGACCTTCAAGCAAAATAGGTAAATAAATTATTGTATTTGGCTTTACTGTGTTTGGGTTTATTTATGATTTTTATATTGTCAATACTTAAGAAAAAAAGGAGATTAGTGTAGTTTATGTGGTAAATAATGCATGCACGGCTTCAGAACAGTGATTATATAATTCCAAATTAATAGCACTTCATTTTTAAAAGTTCTTAGTGATTGCCCGTTTTAACCGACCTTGGTCCGGTCCCATTATGGTCGGCTTAAAGGGGGTCTATTGTACTATTATAATGGGTAGTAATAGTGGGTATAGTGGGTGGTATATGTGGGAATAACTAAGGGGTTTTTAGTGTGAAAATCATAAAAATTGCAATACATTTTTATTTACAGCATGTGGACTTCAAACCACTTGGTTCAAAGTTAAAAGTACTATACCAAATTTTAATCAAAATCATACAAGCTGTTTTTTTACCACTATCTGTTATTTTATGGGTAAATCATTATTAAAAATAAAAATTTCAAAGGAATTAAATAGTAGCCCTATATCCAAGGAGATATACTATGGATAAGTATTAGTACTCATACAGAATTTCATTAAAATTGGACGTTAGGTATGCCGAACAGCTCTCAAAACAAAATGTAATGTTTTACAAGCGAGGGTGGATAATCTGATTATCGGTTAATGCGAGGTCGGTTTAGAAGGAGTCTACTGTACAATTTATTGACGGATACTGATTAACATTGTGTTTGTATGTATCAGGTTCGAACACGCTCCACTTGGTCACCGGCGAGTTACACTCTCCACGCTCTTGACATTTACTTTGACAAACTGGAGCGAGGTTCAAGGGCGAGAATGCAAGATGAACAATCACCTCTCAAACTGAGCAAGAATACTGGTCTTGCTCTCAGTATCTCCATGTCTGTTGATAATTTGAGAGAGATTGTTTAAGTAACTTGAGAAAAATCTCTCTGATCATGTATCTTGTTCATGTGTTATCATTACATTATGAATGCTTGTTTTTACTAACCTTGGAGAACTAATCATATTGAACAATTCTGAAAACTAACTGATTAAAAGTACCTGCTAGCAAATATTCATTATAAATAATGTAGACAGGAGAAAGGGAAGGCAAACCATTATTAACATTTGCTATGTTATTTGAATGCTCAATTTGTTGTAAAATCTGAATGTGACAGAATAAAATCGTCGTGTTATGGTATGTGATATTTTAAAATTATATGTTTCTTTATTTATTAGTTTTTAGATGCAATTCTATGTTAATTGTGTTATTAAGAAGTACTACCTTTGTAACAAATGTGTTTATAACTATTCAAATAACTACATAGAAACTAAAATAGAAGCTACATAGAAACGACACTCATATCTATACTTATTTAATACGCAAGCAATTGTAGAAAAAGAAGGATAGCAGCTTGCTTACCTTGAAAGTGTGGGTAGGCCATAGAACAAGAAGAAAAAACACTGTGCACACAATGTTTTGTCCCCTAAGGGACTTTGCCAAGTGTAGAGAAAAGAGTTTATAAATTACAAAATGGCTGCTGTCATGGCTGTTGTCAACTAACTTGACAAAGTCCCTTAGGGGACGAAATATTGTGTGCACAGTGTTTTTTCTACTTGTTCTATGGCCTACCCACACTTTCAAGGTAAGCTAGCTGCTATCCTCCTTTTTCTACAATTTAAAGTCCTGGCCTAGAGCCTTTTCCTTAAACAAAACTAATATGCAAGCTAGTTTTTTGTGACAATTACTCCTCCGAAACCACAAAGCCGATTGACATGTTTTTGGTGTCATTGGAAAGAGCATAACGTGATGTTGTGCAGGAAACTTTCTTTTTAGGGAATCAATTAGAGAGTGAGGCCCTGGGGTCCTTTAAAGTTTTGTATTTCTCCATAAGATTAACATGGGAAACAAACATTGTTATGAAACTCCAGCTGTTGTTAGAAATTAAAAGTGAGAAGAAGAATATAAATTGTAAACAGTCAATAAGTTTGCTAATTTAACAGTTTGCTACAAACAATTACTGACTTGGTTGAAATGAAATATTTACTATTTGAATTTGGGTTGGTGTAAATATATTTGAAAAAATTGAGAGAGCCTGGATAAGTTGATAGCTTAAACTTGTACTAAAAAGAAAACTGAATTAACACTGTGCTGCATTTCTTAGTAATTATTGAAAGAGCTGATTTCCAAACTATGGAAACATAGGAAAGCTATAGAACACCACCAAGGAGAAGAAATAGAAATAATTTTTTTTTTTTTAGAATTTATAATCGTTATAATGGACAGCCTAATGCGGCTATGAGTAAGGCTATTTTAGAAAACACTAAAAAACAAGATCAGCTTTTGAAAAACAATAAGATATTTACAAGAAATGTTGCTGGTTATATCGATCTGTTATGTACATCTTGAGCATTTCCATAATCTTTTGAGTCAAATCTTTTAAAGTCATCAGAAGTTATGACTGTTATACGTTTTAAAATAATGCCTTAAATACTTAGCAATTGCAAAAAAGTAAAAGGTGTATTATTCATAATTCAATGATAAATTGAGTAACCTTAAGAGTCTTCTTCACCCCTGCGAAAAACATTGAAAACATGCCTCGGGCGTCCCTCGCTCCTGATGGTATGTGGAACATTACGTAAAGATATATTGCTAAAACTTTTTTTCCTTACAGATTAATGTTGGTTCTCATACACGATATATAAAAAAATCAATAGTATAAGTACAAAAAAATCTTAAAAGTAACGTAAATTCAGTTAATTTTAAAGTTCAATAAAACTATTTTTTGTTTAATTTTCAATTTTTTGAGGTATAAGGGCCGTAGTATAACTATTCAACTACATTGTTACAAAGTTTCAACAAAATCTGCTGGAAAACAGCGTCCAAAACGGGGGACGAAATTAACATGTTTTGTCCCAAACGCCGGTCTGCCGAAGGGAGGCTACTGCACTACTAGCCTTTTACAAAACTTGGCTCAGAAGGCAGATGAGTCACTGAAGCGTCGCAACCTGTCACTGTCCACAGGACTCTGATCTAACTAACTGCTACACATAACATTTTATGCAACTTGGTACAACAATTAAATGGGCAAACTCTGTAGAGGCAAGGCATTTTTGGCGATTTTGCAGACATATTTTCGAAAATTCATAAGAACTAAACCAACAGAGCAAAACAATTGAACCGTATACTTGAACTGTTCGTAATAACATAAAGAATTTAAAATTTGCAACCGAATAAATATTCAGAACAGTTTTGTACTGACATTTGAAAGAAAATTTTTTTTTTATTTTGATTTAAGTTAAGCTTTTGCATGATCCAAAAAATTCCCTATGTGAAATTGAAGATATACAAAATGTTTGGAACGAATTTCCCTAAATATAAATGTAAAAAGATTCAAATTACCATTTTGTTTTAGAAAGTTATTACCTAAAAACAAAAAAATGGCATATCTCGATTTTGCGCTGTAAAATTCAAACAAAGCCCAAATAAATATCTTCTTATGAAATGTGTAAAAGTAAATAATATTTTTGTAAAGGCAATAACATTTTGAGATAAAATGAGGTACAGTAAGAGTTGTTCATGGAAAATTATCATTAAAATAAACATTTCATGAATTTCATAAATCTTTGTATTTTTCTAGAAAACATTTTCTACTCAAACATGTATATTACTTTTCAACGTTTGTTCGCTATGAGGAACTGTTTAAAAAACGGGCTAAACGTAATGTCCCAAACCTCAAATTTAGTAAGTATATGCACAAGAAATAATAACAAACTTAATATGTACAAATTTACGACTAATAAATATGAATCAAATTGATAAAGTCAAAAGTCACAATCAAACCCGTAATATTCGTTGTTGGTAAACAGTTTACAAAAACCGGCTAATATTAGTGTCTCAAGTTTCTAAAAGGAATGTCACATTTCAGTAAAGGCACGATAAATAATATTTAAACTAAAAACTTACAAATTTACAACTTTTATTAACGATGCAAACTGATAAATTAAAATCACAGCAAAACTCGATTTGTTAGTTATTGGTCAACAGAGATTGAGGTTCGTTAGTTCGGCTAAGTATTCAGAAAGTCGAAAAATAACAGCTGATAACTTCAGCACCAGTGGTGCAATAGAAAATAATTCAGTGACAAAAAATGAAAAAAATTTCATGCACTTACGAAGGAGATACATTATTATATGGATAATTATATATTTCAGTGAATAAAACGTGTTTTACGACTGCAACTATTTACAATAGTCGCTCTGCCACTTCACGAACACGTAAAAATTGATTGATTACCGCGATACTATCGCTACGGTATCGCATTCGTCTCGGTATCGCGTATCGTGGTTCGCTCTGGTTTGTGCGGCTCCATAAGCCACCAGGGTGTCGCACGGACCGGATGCATTGCACGACGTCCAAGTGTCACGACGTCCAATAATATTTATTCAGTGCCACGACGTCCAAAACATAATTTTTGAGTTGTTGCACGACGTCCAAGTGCCACGACGTCCAAAAGTACAGTAACTACCAAAAATATAGTCTTTCTACAAGCTTTGGACGTCGTGACACTTGGACGTCGTGAAACAGCGCACTATAGAATTGTAAAAAAGTTACATTTGCGGGAGTGTTGCACGACGTCCAAAGTCGCTGCCAGTTGCACGACGTCCAAGTGCCACGACGTCCAATAAATATTTGTCTGTTGCACGACGTCCAATATAGCTCAGCGCTGTTGCACGACGTCCAAGCTCCTTCATGATGACCGGTTACGATGACCGGCTACTTGCCGAACAGTGTTCTCTCGTGTAAAATGCTTATGGAACCTTTATTAGTTATATATACATGGGTATATGTTCTTGTTCAGAAATATATATACTATGAATATTTGTACCATTAATTGAAACATCATAAAGTAAAAAAAAAAAAACATTAAAAGAAAAAATAAACAAGGCAACAGTTGGAAAACTATAAGGTTTACATAGTTTGAAAAATGATGATGACATTTTGTTAACAACCGATAAACTTCATTATGTTTGGAGTAAGCTTTTAATTACTTATTTTTTCAAGACTAGACGAATGTACATTGATCAACATGATCTTTGAAAACTATTTTTTATACCCTCATTTTAATTTTTACTAGTATAAAGAATAGAATGCCTTTTTTGAACTGTTTTTTAGGCTTCAATTAAATGTTCTTATGTCGCAAATATGTTTATTAATAGTATTCACTTAACATTGACTTAATTTTATTTCAATAAATTTTGTGTTTGTGTTTTGCTACACCATTGCAACAAAAAAAACCCAAAAATTTAAATTGATTTAATTTAAATTGCAACCAATGAGAATTTCATATAAATAAGTGGTACACAGGGTTCTTTTGTTTAAAATACAACGCACATGAATTGAAAATGTTATAGGTTTTAATAGTAGGTACTGTAGCAAATCGAATATCAATAAAGTTAACTTATAACAATAAATTTACATATTCCTCGATTATAATTGAATGTGTTTACGAAGGAACACCACAGCCTCAAAATTCAACATTACAGTATATTTACTCAAGATTTATTGTTTTCATATAGCACAGTTGATGTTGCCAACTAGCGCGGGAGCGGAAGTCCTGATAAAGGCTGGTTCTCGGAAAAGTAATAATCTTGTAGTTTGAATGAAACATTTTTTTTTATTTTGTACAGGATTCATGGGATCCTCAGCATAAAGTACAAACCACATACAAACTGCAAAATGTGTGTCGAAGGCCTGATTAGACAGACCTTCCGAGATTTAGACCTTCAGCAACTGATCCGTTTTTTACCTTCCTTTAATTTATTCTTTTTCATGTTGTGCTTCATGTAACATACATAGACTAGAGGGCCGCTCATGCCCTTGACAAATAAATTAACATTTTCGCACAAATACAAATCAATATCGTCATTAGACAAGAATTAAGAAATAAAATTTATAAACAAAACCTACCACGGCATATTCTTGAACAAGGATGCCTACAAACCTACGATAAGCATGTTTGTTATTATTATACTTAACCTACAAATGCTATGACTTAGGGCATACCTGCTTTCCTAGATAAAATATCCGAACTAATTGCGAGTGCAACGAGAACTTAGAAAAAGACTAGTAAGAATTTACAACTGTGAATTTCTCAGAATTGATTGACAGTTCAGACGAACCTATGGCCACTGACTACGGAAACCTACAGTATTATTGTATTAGTATACTGTATTTCTATTATTGTGTTACTAGCAGAGTACCCGTCCTTCGTACGGGGTTGGCATATAAGTATAAATGCTTATTGCTGTTATATGGGAGAGGACACGATTTAAATAAAAATGGTCTTTTAATTTATACGGTATCCTATAATGTAGCACACATCTACCATAGTCCTGATGTTCTACCACTGCACCTAAACCATGGAAAAAGTAAAGTTCTCATTGTGTACCACAACTTTTTTTTTGCTAGTTGGTTCAAATTAGCTGTGGTCATTAATGCAAACAAACAACATAATAATGCTGTACCCTGTTTGGCAAGCCTTATAACTTTTTAATGCTGTTTAATATCATAGAACCAACTTGTACAGTTGAAACGGCTGACAAAATTCTTTAATTTCTTTTAACATGAATACTCATAAGGTTAACATGAGAAAGCCCAGAGCCAGAGCCACCGGGGCGGAGATTGAAAGAATTTTTGAGGTAAGAATATGTTAATCGTGGATGTCATCTATCATCATACCAAATTTCAACCTTGTTAGTTTAGTATTTTTCGCGTTTGCTTGTCACAAACATCCATCCATACATCCATACATCCATACATCCATGGTTTGCACTGTAAACATAAAGCTATCACAATAGTTCCAAACCGACAAATAGAAAAATAGGAATATATGAATAAATATGGAAAATAGGGTAATTTTCTAACATATTTTAGTGAAATTATATAATCAGGCAAATGGAAATTCAGTCTACAGATTTGCTGTGGCAGGGGGATTATATTACGGTTTACACAAAAATAAATCAAAACATAAACCTCATAACACTCAGGAAAAGGGCCTAGGTTGATAGGGCAACGATTATAGAATCTTAATTATTTCCTATATCCATGATGAATGATTTCTTTTAAAACGAATTATTCCCAGTAAAATATTATTACAACATTTCACAAAAATAGAACAGACTCAGTATAATAGATCATAAACATAAACAAATGAAGTATCTGAAAGAATCATATACTAATTAAATTACATTAATATTTGGTTTGACAGATACATTTAAGTAAATGTAAAATAATGTTTACATTCGGGCTAGTAACATCATTATTTTAAATTTATAATCCTTACCCTCTCTGTTCTAATATTCGTGCATTATTTAATATGTTTGAACCAGCTGTGTGGAATTGTGAAATCAAAATTCATTTGACAGTTAGTTCTGGTTGTTTACATTTTTAAATTTATTAAATTTAAATTAGGTGAACCGACATATTGGCCCTCTGATCGTCAAAAAATACCAAAATACCAGACCTTCTTGATTTTTTCGTTACGAAAGGTGTATCCCGAGATTGTGTGACAATCGAGCAATCTCTCTGGACCTTTCCTCAGACCACTCACCTGTAATTTTAACGATCGCTTCAACTGTTATATACAAAACCTATTCCACCACATTTATGTAACAAAAATACAGATTGGAATTATTTTCGTGAATTAATGGATCAAAATTTAAAGATTTCTGTGTGTTTAAAGAACGAAGAAGATTTGAATCTTGTTGTTGAACATTTCAACAAAACAGTTCAAGACTCCGCTTGGAGAGCAACTCCGGAATAAGCTAAACTCTAGAGATCAGACGGATAAAAGAAATCTAAACAGGGCTACTCAACAACTAAAAAGGTTACTGTTTAAATTAAACAATGACAGATTTCAAGATTTCACATCAAACCTTTCTCCATCTGAAGCTAGTGACTACTCCCTTTGGAAAGTTACAAAAAACTTAAAACGTCCACAAATTTGCATTCCACCTATTCTAAAAGAAGACGGTTCTTGGGCCAAAAACAACATCGAGAAAGCAGATGTCTTTGCTTCATACTTCAAAGAAGTGTTCAAACCATATAATATAAATTCAAACGTTTAACAAGAAATTTTTTTATTCCTCGATTCTCCAAATCAACTTGATTTACCGATAAAATTGTTTACACCATCCGAAGTAGATAAAGTAATAAAAGACGATTTAAACGGCAAAAAAGCCCCCGGTTATGATCTGATAACAGGTAAAGTGTTGAAAGAGCTGCCTAGAAAAGGAATAGTATTCCTTACAGTACTTTTCAATGCAGTTTTACGCCTCGAATACTTCCAAATACAGTGGAAGGTTTCACAAATTTTGTTATTCCGAAACCTGGTAAACCTTTAAATCAAGCATCCTCGTATCGGCCTACATCTCTTCTTCCCGTGGTTTCAAAAGTTTTTGAAAAACTTTTTTTTAAAAGACTCCAAATTATAATTGACGAAAAAGAATTGAAGCCTTCCCATCAGTTTGGATTCCGCCGAAAGCATTCCACCGTTGAGCAAGTGCATAGAATAGTTAATGTAATCAAGGAAGATCTTGAAAATAAACGTTTTTGTACATCTGTTTTTTGGACGTAGCCCAGGCGTTTAAAGTCTGACACACAGGACTATTGTTCAAAATTAAAACTTTGCTGCCCCATACACACTATGGAGTGTTGAAATCGTATTTGTCCAAACGCTTTTTTCAAATTAAATATCAAGATGTAGTTACAGATGTGCATGAAATTGAATCAGGTATACCGCAAGGCAGTGTTCTTGGACCTATTTTGTATATTTTGTTCACGTATGACCTTCCAAGTACTCAGGGTATTACAGTTGCAACATTTGCAGACGACACTGCTTTTTTGTCATCAAATCAGGATCCTATTCTAGCATCATCAAACCTTCAGGCTGCGTTACACGATTTGTCTCAGTGGCTACAGAATTGGAAAATTAAAGTAAATGAAACAAAATCCGTTCAAGTTACATTTACTATGTCTACAAGAACTTGCCCCCCAGTAACATTGAATAATGTAATGCTTCCACAACAATCCAACGAAGTTAAGTACCTTGGTATGCATCTCGACAGACGGCTTACATGGCATTCACACATTTGGAACAAACGACTTCATTTAAATTTAAAAACAAACAAACTAAATTGGCTTATTGGTCGAAATTCAAAATTATCTGTTGAAAATAAATTACTTTTATACAAAACTATATTGAAACCTATTTGGACCTCGGTATCCAACTCTGGGGAACCACTTCAAACTCGAACATAGAAATAGTTCAACGATTTCAATCTAAAACACTAAGAAAGATTTTACAAGCATCTTGGTTTGTCACAAATAAAGTTATTCATCAAGATACAAAATTACCCTATGTTAGAGAAGAAATAAAAAAAACGAAGTGAAAAATATCAAAGAAAATTAGAAATCCATCCAAATTTCCTGGCAGTTAACCTCCTCGATAATAGTGAAGCTACATATAGGCTCAAAAGAGTTAATCCAATAGACCTTCCAAATCGTTTTTAGTTAATTTTTTTGTATATTAGTGCACTTGATGGAGTGTATCTAACCCATGTTAAAATGGTCATGAAATTTACTTATTGTTCTAGTATAGAATGGATTGTAAATAAATACTTGTTAAAAAAAATTTAAATTTTGTAGGTTCGCTCTTGTTACCATGGATACCATCAATCAATATTTTAAAATCTCTCACCTCAAATTTTTGAAAGCCCACGGGGCAGAGCCCTAGGACAATAACGAAGAGGGAATAGTTGTATAATATATATCCTCGGAGCTGTAGCTTCATTTGCGTGCGATTTGAGCCCAGTCGGTTCAGTTCTTTTTGAGATTATCTCATACAAACACACAGACACACACACACACTACACACTGACACCACCTCTTCTTTATAGTAGTATAGATAGATAGATAGATTACTATTATAGTATTATATATTGTCTGTGCTATGGCTAAAATACGTTTTTATTACTGTATCAGCTGGAGACACTCTCTGAATATCTGCTTCAACCATTTGTTGTCAAACATTGATCTCGTAAAACAGTGAAATTATTTTTCGTATACACTAATAGAGCAAGGTTTGTACTAAAAGAAAACCTTCTTTTAGTTTAAAAAATACATGTTTCACAGGAAACAATTTTAACCATTGTAGTAACACCATTATAGCTTAAAAAGTTGAAAGTGATAGTTCACATAATATTTAGCACATTTGACGGATAAACCTTTTTTGAATTCGTCATATTATAAGTGTATGAAAATTCATATATCTGTGTATCAATATCTACTTATCTCATTCCTGTTCAATGGAAGTTATGCAATTTCAATGATACCGGTATTTAAATAGGAAGTCTTACAGCTGTTATAAAACTGTGCATACATTTTATCTTACGAGTGAATTCGCTACCAAATTGATATAGTACGACAATTCTATTCTACTGCAGTACTTAGAATTCTACCACTACTCACATTAAACCTACCATATTTACTTTTGGTCTAGTGATTAATTTATTGTATTAATCATACAATATAGTGAATAGTGTAGTCATTTATTTATCTCGTTTCTATGACATATCTCTATTTTGTAGAAATCAATTATGCAATCATAACAACAGAAATACTGCACCATTACATTTTACGGTGACATAGTATTTATTTTACATATAAAAAATTTAAGCTAATGCAATAATTAGTTCAATTAGAACCATTGAATATTGAATAATTTAAACATTAATCGAAGACGAAGCGGTTGACAACTTTCAAACAGTTGACTAGGCCTAGTTGCCTTCAATAATTGCAATGCGAACTGTATGCACTGAGGTCGGCAAAGAGTGTTCACAGTGTGCAGGCACTTTGGACGTCGAGGCACTTGGACGTCGTGCAACAGTCAAATATTGATTGGACGTCGTGGCACTTGGACGTGTGCAACTGGCAGAGGCTTTGGACGTGGTGCAAATGATACTTTTTTACAATTCTACAGTGCGCTGTTTCACGACGTCCAAGTGCCACGACGTCCAAAGCTTGTAGAAACACTATATTTTTGGCAGTTACTGTACTTTTGGACGTCGTGGCACTTGGACGTCGTGCAACAACTCAAAAATTATGTTTTGGACGTCGTGGCACTGAAAAAATATTATTGGACGTCGTGGCACTTGGACGTCGTGCAACACTCCCCACGGACCACTGGTATCGCAAACCAATTTCCAAGAAAAAGTATCGCGCCCGCTCCAGTATCGCACGGAGTATCACTCTGGTGTGTGCAGGGCTTGATTTGTTTTTGTTGTTGCTATTTTGCAAAATATTCTTTTTTTAAATGATGGGGAAACCGAGTAAAGTGAGGTGATATTCTGAAAGAAAATTTAATTTCCTATAAATTGGTATGCATTTATGAGTCTAGTTGCTAAAAGGCATTTTTCACCCAAACCTGAAAGTAAGGTCCACCCAATGTTTTTTTAGTTTTTCTGTTTCTTTAAGACCTACATAATTCAAATCTGCAGGGTGCCACTTTGTCACCCTTGAGCAAATTGAAATATTCAAAATGGCACCCAAGATGGCTTAAAAACTGTATATTTGCTGTATTTTTCCCTATAGAAGAGACAGGATAATCATTTTTTGTGTCTAATTTCATGTTTTAAGGGTCAGAGAATACCAATAATTTATTATCTTAGTAATAAAATATATATTTTTGCTATAAAAGTTAATAGGATGCTGGTGAAAATTGAAAAATGCCGTTTTATTTCAATTCCATATAATTTTTCAAAATGATATACCACATGCATTTTTATGAACATTTTTGAACAAAATTGACTTGGTACCAATGCTGATATTTATTCGGTGGTTAGTACTTCATTTCGATATGTAACGCGTTTTTGGCCGCCATCTTGAATTGCCATATTGCATATAAATAGAATATTTTAAACATGATGATAGTGTTGTGACACATCAATTTAAACTAGATTTTCACGCTGATTTCAATTATGAAATCCGTTTATGTAACATATTTTTTTTCATTTTGAAGATATATTCAAATGAAATTCCATCCCATACATTTCTAATGGACGTTTCGTACTTTGAACAGTTAAAAAAAAATAATTTCCTACATCTCCAGTTATTGTTAACGCTTGCGATTTGTTCTAGCCTTAAAATATTCATTGATGTAAGGGCTTTCATTTGAGCTAATGCCCATTAAAAACGGATGAGTTTGAGACCAGCTACGAACCACAATGCAATATTAAATTGACCTTTTTAGTAATAAGTTGTTATTAAAAGATATATATCTCGAGTTGTTAATACGTTACCAAGTTCTTTCTGGTCTGAAACTACTCAGTAAACGTATGGCTTTAATATTCACTAAATAAAATCTGACTAATTTAAATGAGACGTGGACTTTTATTTAAAATTAGATAATTTTTATTTTGAAAATTTTCTTTAGTTAAAGACATTAATACCCAATTCTAAATCGAACACTAAACGATGAGCATGGCTGTTCGGTCGATGGAGGCGAGGCTTTATAAGGCTCATTATTATAATAAAATTAAACATCAGAATCTCATCTTTTCATTTGTATACAAGTTACAAAGTCTTACTTTAATACAAAATAGATACATACATAATGAATTAATTTATATGTTTTCAGAATGTTTGATTCGTTTAAAAGGTTTTTGTTGTTAATTATGTTAATTGCATTTTTCTAAACAACGGCAAACGCTAGAAAAAATGTAAAAGCTAGTTTTGAAGGTCATTGTATTAATGGAAATATCCATAATGCCAAGGCATAATGTTACTCATATTATTAATATTAACAAACATTTAATTAGTTGCGCTCGCCACAAGGGCTCCTCACAGCCAGTGATGTAAGATCGATATGTTCTGTGCTCGTACTCAGGGCTAGAGATATACATATACATATATACATACATGTATATCTCTAGCCCTGGCTCGTACTGCTCGATGTCCAAGGGTAGATAAGTTTGACGCTGCCCGTGCGTAGGTGCGGAGTCGTGTCTTTAGTAGTAGTAGTTTGTTTACACGATGCTTTCAGAAAGGCACGCATAATGACCCCGCGCTACCCGCCCGTCCACATCACCTTCCCCCCAAAGGCTATCCCCCAAAACGGAACTACACCTAGGGTGATGAAGACTCTTAAACTTTAGTATAAAATGAATTGAAGTGCAAGTCCACAACCTTTTATAAGATATCAGTAAATACCCTGTTTAATTATAATAATTTATGAACCAATCATTATGACGCAACGTCATCCTATTGTTTTGGGGCTCGTCGACCGCGAGCAGCGGCAGGTGGCTGTTGCCAACCTCCCAACGAAAATTCCCAGTTAATCCCTGCTCTTGAGCGACGGCCAGCGTTGGTCTCGGCTAAGCTTGATCTCGGCTAACGCTCTATGTCGTGAACCCATTTTTTGACCGTCGGTTAAAATTGGTCGAGATCAACGATAACCGCGGGCCACGAAACCCCGTATTCGTGAACCGCCTCTAAAAATACTATTTGATCCTGTTAAAACAGTTTGTAATATTTTATAAAATTATAAGTTAACACTTCAGTTAGTTTTGTGATATCATTCGTACAGATTTATTAAAGTAGCCATATGAAGTGTATTTGTGTTCATGGTTCAAATGGGGTAGGCCTACTTCAAAGCTAAATTTCTGTGTGTCTGTCTGCCTGTCTGTCTGTCTGTAACACTCAAGATGGAATTTTACGCAATCTTCTCCGAGAGTACGGAAAACGAGAGTACCTATCAAGATCCAAGTCATTTAAATGTATTCACTGGATTGGCGAGAGTGTCTTTATCACAACTAACTGACACCCCCAATGTCAAGGAATTCCAGCTGCTTTAACAGTTTTGAAATAAAATCATACTAGTGTACCTGTTGCTCGAATTCGAGCAATTGCGAAGCATTACAGGCGACTCAAAGATTATGGAAATACTCACGATCTACACAACAGTTAGATATAATCAAAATCCTTTGTAAATATCTTATCTTTTTTCAAAAAGCTTATCTTGTTTTTTTAGTGTTTTCTACAAATTTTTCCCTCTCATAGCCGCATTAGGTTGTCTATGACAACGATTATAAAATGAAAAAAAAAAAAATATTTCTATTTCTTCTACTTGGTTGTGTTCTACCTATGACGTTTTCTATGTTTCCATTGTTTGCAAATCGATTATTTCAATGATTGCTCAAGAAATGTAGAACAGTGTTAATTCAGTTTTATTTTTAGCCCATATCAAATTGTCCAGGATTTCTCGCTCTATTCCATTGTAATAAGTAATTACACCAACCCAAGTTTCGTCTACAGATGCAATATGCCAACGAATATCACCTAAGTACAATCTCCAAGAAGTAGTAATAAAGGCAGAAACCAACCCATACAATAGATATAAGTTAACTCCAAATGAAATAATTTTAAGAGTTACTGTGATATTAGGATTTTCCACTGATTTGGTAATAGAATAGAACATTATATTGCAAAACATGACACGATGCAGAAGAAAATCCAATTTAAAATCAGAAAAACCCATTGCAAATACTGTACTTCATTTTGACAAATTCAACAAATCACAATTTAAATATTAACAGCTGTTTCATTAAAAAGTAGTGTAGAATTATGCATATGGTCGTAATGTAAATAAATCTGAAGAGGCAACTTTAAAGGCTTCTGGGGCAGAGCCCCAAGGGAATTTACCTCATTCGTCTTTTGGTGGCTCATCTATAGACCAAGACCTTTCTTTAGAGACCCCTTCCAAGTTTCTACGCCCAGCCGTTCTCCCAAATTAGCTGTGACAAAAACCCCGTTTTCCTCCATAAGAATAACATGGGATGGGAATTTAAAGGCCACTGGGGCAGAGCCCCAAGGGAATTCACCATGTTTCTCTTTTGATGGCTCATCTACAGACCAAGACCTTTCTTTAGACACCTCTACCGAGTTTCTACACCCAGCCATTCTCTCAAAATAGCTATGACAAAGAAAAACAGTTTCAAATTAATATATGATTTTATTTCAAAACTGTTAAAGCAGCTGGAATTCCTTGACATTGGGGGTGTCAGTTAGTTGTGATAAAGACACTCTCGCCAATCCAGTGAATACATTTAAATGACTTGGATCTTGATAGGTACTCTCGTTTTCCGTACTCTCGGAGAAGATTGCGTAAAATTCCATCTTGAGTGTTACAGACAGACAGACAGGCAGACAGACACACAGAAATTTAGATGAGACTTGTTTCGGCTTCTTTAATGTATAAAACGAAAAATAACCTAAAAATTTATGATTCTGAGCAATGTACAGACAAAACTCTAATTTTATTTATATATATAGATAATATGTGAAGCCGTATTTTGTTAACCCTACTCCTCAATTGTTTGTGGACCAATTTCAATGTTTAAGGTGTAAAAAGATTCGTCTCAATATGTAGTTTTTGCAATAAGGTTTTAGAACTTTAAAATGTCTACTCTTAAGGGCGTGAGACCCTCTCAAAGGTCGGGTTTTCCCCATAAGAAATACATAGAACTAACTTAAAAAATACCCCTGCCGCAGCAAACCTGCCGTCTAAGCAAATTTCCATTTGGCTGAATTGTTTTTCAATTGATCTATTTAAATAACATTAGGTTTAACGAGTACCTAGGTTTGCTGTTACAAGGAATCTAATAAAGTGTGTGTTTTAAGTAAAATAATTATTTATTGCTTAGTATAAAATGAATATATTTGCCAAGTTTGATCAAAAGATATCCATAAACAAGCAAACTACAACATTTTACAAGACACATGAAATACACAAAAAATATTTAAATAACACGAATTGCGTCATGACGCAACATCCACCGGCGCCTGTCTCGTGTGTTCGTCACTTGGCCAAGTTTGTAAATTTGTGTTATTTAAATATTTTTTGTGTATTTCGTGTGTATAGACATATTTATTTCGACAAGTTCATCTATGAATGAATGCTGTTTTATCTAACGTTCTACCAACAACCTGAAGATGTACCCTAGCGGTATGAAACAGCTGTAGTTGCACTAACTACACACGGATCGTTTGACGCAAAAAGGTAACATTAACTATTTTTATATTTAAATTAATTATAAGTAGTGAGACTTTTTATTTATTTTTCATACTATTGAATGTACATCATAACAAACCACAAGAAAAGAGGTCTGACTAATGTTTTTAAGAGAAAGGTTAAACATTTTGTTGGTGTAATTTCAATACATAAGAATTTATATTGATACTATTTATTGATACAGAGGTAATAACAACCTTCTATTTCAAGGAAGTCCCCAATGGCTAGAGTGCTGCAAAATTGCTCCCTAATTGTATGGGACTAATGCACCATGCATGGTTCACAAAGTCACCATTGAAGCATTGGACGAAACCATAGATAAAACAACAGTGTAGGAGTATACTCCTCTTGAGGAGTATGTATTTTATCTATGACAAAACATTGAAATATATTAGAAACAGCAAATAACCCCTATGGGGGAGGAACTGTGATGTTTTCTGGTGACTTTAGACAAACTCTGCCGGTTGTGGTGCTGACGAGATCAATTCATCTCTGAATCGATCCACATTGTGGCCAACCGTAGGATACCTCTCACTCACACATTAAATATGAGAGCTGTTTCCCTGTTTGCATTGATCAACGTGGAGCTGAGGATTCAAATGAAGGTTATAGACCAGACGGAACATTAGACAATATATAAATAGGATAATAACCACATCTCCTTCACTTGGTGTTGTCAGATCACACGAAAAACTGATAACCAGTTTATTTCCAGAAGTTCATGAACTACTTACATGGATAATGCTTGGCTCTGTGATTGTGCAATTCTGACACCTAAAAACGAGTAAGCAACGCAGATAAACATTTAGACGATAGCTCTCTTCCACGTTAAAGAACGTACGTATAAATCAGTGAACACCGTCCTGAGAGAAGACGATGCTGTAAACTACCCGACAGAGTTTCTCCGTTTCTCGACTCAGTATCAGCACCCAGTTTGCCTGCCTATGAGCTCACCCTGAAGGTTGGAGCTCCAGTGATGCTGCTAAGAAACTTACATCCAGCAAAATTGTGTAATGGAATGCGTCTTCGAATTCATTGTCTCCAGTGATACATCATTTTAGCAGACATTTTCACAGGTTGTGGTGTTGGGGAATTGGTATTTATCCCGATAATTCCATTAATTCCTAGAAACTATACCCGTTAAGAGTTCAAGTGGCTACAGTTCCCCATCACAGTTTGAAATCACAAGACCAGATGTTGCCCACAGCCAGGGCGGAACTGAGCGGATCAGCCAAGACTCTTGCTCCGGGGTGGTACACGGCCGCCTTTAACTCCAAGCCGCGGCCTGGGGCCCATTTCATAATAAAGTTACAAGTTACAACTTTTGGGTACACTTCCATAATTATCTGTTGGTACAAACAACCGAATGAGAATAACGATCGATAGATTGATTATTCGATAATTTGTTTGGTTAGTTAAGTAAGGTTAACCTTACCTAGCTAACCAAATGATATATCGAATAATCAATATTACTCATTCGGTTGTTTGTGCCAACAGATATGGAAGTGTACCCCAACTTTTTTACATTTTTCCTTCCACCATGGTTTTCAGCGTGTTTTCAGCAATAACAATAATTCATTTCATTCGTTTATTTCAACTGCACTGCATGGTTCGATTAATTGAGCGAAGCTCCTATACGTCGACTCTTATGCATTTCGTAATACGCAAACTCCTCCTAGACGGCTGAATCAATCGTTTTCAAATTTTGCATGGTGATAAAGACCATATCGGTGAGTGCCAACATCTATATGGCGTTAAAAAAGACTCTCAGGAATCCGCCCCACTAGGTCTCAAAGTTTCAATGTAATCCTTATGGAAGCAGTATTTTACACATAAACAAACAAAGACGTATGATCAGCTGTTGACTTTTGAATGCAGTAGATAAAGAAATAGCTGAGCATTATTCCACAGATATTAGAACATAAACCGTATGGATCATAAATATAATCAAATGACGACACTAGCTTGGGATCCGTGACGTAGGAAGTGGTTAAGGAAGTAGTAAATATGAGCAGTCTGGAGTGTGGGAACTGTTTGTGACGATTAGATTAAGGTATCTGCAATCCTAAAATGTCATGGGAAGGGAGGAAAACAGGTCCGCGACGTAGGAAGTGGTGAAGGTTAAAAGTTGTCAATGCGAGCTGTTCGGGGTATGGGATCTGTTTATTTCCATTGATTAAGGTATTTGCAATCCTATGATGCTATGAGAAGGGAGGGAAACAGGCCCGTGACGTAGGAAGTGGTGAAGGAAGTAGTAAAGGCAAGCAGTCCGGACTGTGGGAACTGTTTGTGATGATTAGATTGTATCTGCAATCATAAAATGCCATGGGAAGGGAGGAAAAAGGGTCTGCGACGTAGGAAGTGGTGAAGGAAGTAGTCAAGGCGAGCTGTCCGGAGTGTGGAAACTGTTTATGACGGTTAGATTAAGGTATCTACAATCCTAAAATGCTATGGGAAGGAAGGAAACAGGTCCGCGACATAGGAAGTGGTGAAGGAAGTAGTAAATGCGAGCTGTCCAGAGTGTGGGAACTGTTTATGACAATTAGATTAAGGTTTCTGCAATCCTAAAATACTATTGGAAGGGAAGGAAACAGATCCGTGACGTAGGAAGTGGTGAAGGAAGCAGTCAAGGCGAGCTGTACGGAGTGTGGAAACTGTTTATGACGATTAGATTAAGGTATCTACAATCCTAAAATGCTATGGGAAGGAAGGAAACAGGTCCGCGACGTAGGAAGTGGTGAAGGAAGTAGTCAAGGCGAGCTGTCCAGAGTGTGCTGGGAACTGTTTATGACGATTAGATTAAGGTATCTACAATCTTAAAATTCCACGGGAAGAGAGAGAGGGAAACAGGTCCGCGACGTAAGAAGAGGTGAATGAAGTAGTAAAGGCTAGCAGTGCAGAGTGTGGGGAATGTTTGTGGTAAATAGATTAACGTATCTAAAATACTAAAATGCTATGGAAAGTGATGAAAACAGGTCCACGATGTAGGAAGTGAATTAGGAAGCAGTAAAGTATGAGCATAGTGTGAGAACCGTCTGTAGCAGTTAGATTAATGTATCTTCAATCCTAAAATGCTATGAGAAGGCGAAGGAAACAGGAGGCCCCACGACGTAGGAAGTGGTAAAGGAAGTAGTAAACGCTGGCAGTGCAGAGTAGGGGAACCGTTTGGGCAGTTAGATAAATGTATCTAATACTTAAATGCTATGAGGTTGAGAAGGGAAGGAAAAAGGTCTATGACGTAGGAAATGGTGAAGGAAGTAGTAAGGCTTGCAGTGCAGAGTGTGGGAACTGTCTTTGGCAATTACATTAATATATGTATTTGCAATCCTAAAATGCTATGGGAAGAGAGGGAAACAGGCCCACGTGCCGATTGGAACTCCTAATATTTTAATACCGTAGGGGGTGGTGAAGGAAGTAGAAAAGGTGAGCAGTGTTGAGTGTGGGAATGGATTAATATCTGCAATGCTAAAATGCTATGGGAAGAGACTGTAGACTAGACTAAAATGATTAGAAGCAAGCATTGATACATATTTCGCACGATTACTAGAAAAATACCGGTATGGATCATAAACATAAACAAAAAGACGTTTTTGGCCCGAAAATAAACATAATTTAACATTGCTTAAATGGAACTGCCAAAACATATTATGTTCAATGCTATTAGCATTGACTTTATATCTACTGTACACACTAGACTTCCTATTCAAACGGCTCAGCCATAATGATCGGATCTGAGCCAGAATCGGTGGTTCAGTTAGTTGGTCTGACCCTCCGAAAGACAGCGCAGCGCTCGGTAGTCGGTCTTAGATTGTTTTTTCGTGTAGATATAAAGTCAATAGACTAACCGTCAATGCTATTGGTATAGGATTCGGGCCAACAACGTCATTTATGTTTATGATCCATACCGGTATTTTTCTAGTAATCGTGATATTTCGATACATGCAATCGTTTACAATAGAAATTTACAACTGAGTTGAACAGCTGATTTTTACTCCATAGAGGCTAAAAACGATTTTTACTCCCTAAAGAGTAAATACCCCCGCCACAGCAAACCTGCAGACTAAGCGAATTTCCATTTGACTGATTGGATTTACACTGAAATGTCTACTTACAAATATAACATTTATTCTTGATTTAAATAGAATTAGTTTAACAAGTACTTAGGTTTGCTGCATCAGGGAGGGTAAAACTGCTTTTTTTGTAAAATGTGAATAGTTAGTAAGAAATAAAAACATTTTCCAAATTTGATCAAGATATGTTCACAAACAAGCAAACTACAACAGTTTACTTATTCTCCATAAGAATAACATGGGAATTTTAAATTTAAAATTTTTTGGAATTTTCTCCTTAACCGTTAGGCGCATAATAACGCTTCAATATACTAAATTATTTGTTTTTTTAAGCTCTACAAAATGGTTTGGAAAGAAATTGCTAAATTTTATGTTTTTTGGGTCAAAAATGGGAAAAACCTATTTTTACCCCATAAAACCCCCCGTAAACCCCCGTTCCCATGGTCCGATCATGCTGGATCGCGAACTTGTTCGAATAAATGTACGTTTACACGTTTGTACCAAATTTCATCAAAATCGGATAATTTTTGCTCGAGTTATCGTGCTGACGGACACATATATATATATATATATATATATATATATATATATATATATATATATATATGAATTTGAACGGATGGTGTTTTTGGCCTCTAGGGACCTCAAAACGAAAATAAAAATCGGTCCCACGTCCAGGTCTTACCATGAGTACCACGGTAATAGCTTATTCCCTATATGGGAAATTCGCTAAAATGCCCGCAACGCATGCATTAAAAACTACTGTTTTTACTGCAGTATGAAAAAAACAATGTAATATCATGAACCCTAGCTTGATGACTCCGCTCAATTTTGTGGATGCCTCTGCGAACGCCACCCATTGAGATATAGGTTATATTATTATAGCTCAGTGACGCCACCTAGTATTTTCCGTGGGGTGTCATAGCTTATAATGTCATAGCTTATAATCGTGAATTTGTTCCATAGCTTATAATGTTGAAAATGTGGCATAGCTTATAATCAGTTATAAGCTATGCCACACTTTCACGAAAAATTATAAGCTATGCCACAATTTCTCTAAAACGTTATAAGGTATGACACATTTTCAGTTCCACAACTTATAATGGTCAAATAGTGGCGCAGCTTATAATTCCGATTCTGTTCTATAGCTTATAATCCTGATTTTGAGTCATACCTTATAATCCTGATTTTGGGGCATAGCTTATAATTGAAGAGAATGTTGCATTGTGGGAATGGCATCAGCTGCTCGCTTCAGTCAGGTCTACCATATATACGATATTTTATGGTAGGATACGATAATTATTGTAATTGACCGTACTGACAACTGCGATATCGTAATTTATAACCTAAACATTTATTCATTTAAATGTTTTAAACGATTTTTATACGAGAAATGGCAACAATTACATGCTATATACCATGAAAATGCAAGAAATATTTATAGTGAGAAGTTAAAAGATATGAAAATGAAGTGAAGGATAACGGCATTGAAAATTAATGAATCTTGTCAATAGTCCGGCTGGTGTTGACAGAAGATAAAGAAGAGGAACAATAATTATTAATAAATTGTAAACATCAAAAAATTCCAAAACTATTGAAGTGTTGAAATCCAGTAAGTTGTGTTTTAATCCAATCCTGTTCCTAGGCCTTGTTATTCAAAGTAACAAAATGCAGTAGGCTATTATTTGCTTGAGAGTTATTAGGTTAAGTTAAGTTAGTACGTACAGTTGCCTAGCCTACCTAAGCTGAAGGTAGCTGTGACTCAAGTTACAGATTTCCTGTGACAGGCCTTAACAATTAACTTAATAAAAATATCAGTGAATGTATTCAACGGCTGCACTTTATTTTACGTCCTACACTCATTCGAATGAAAATATCGATTATTAGATTGTTTCATTGGTTAGTTAGGTTAGGTTAACCTTACCTAACTAACCAAATGATATAACTTATCTAATAATCGATATATCGATCGATATTTTCATTCGAATGAGTGTAGGACGTAAAGTAAAGTGCAGCCCTTAAGTTTACGTCCTACACTCATTTGAATGAGTATTAAGTATTCGAGTAGGCCTATATTCGATATAAGTAGGCTATCAAGTTTGTATCATTTGTGTAACCTTAGAAATGGTAAGCGTGATAATACTGAGCCAAGAGATTTAACTTGGTTAGGCCTACAGTTTCTTAACTGTGCTACGCTAACTTAAGTTAATATATTTTATTGAACTACAGTATTGAATTAAAAATATTGATTAATAATAGATATTTTAAAATATACCTATCTAAGTTTATTATAAAATTAAATTATCATAACCTAACTTAACCAACCAAACTTGCTGATGGTGAAAAAATCGCATGTAGGTTTACTAATCGAATCGATAGTTTCAATAAAATTAGCGTAGCCCAGTTAAGAAACTGTACCCTTTAACTTATTCTACCATCAATACTGTTAATACTATTCAATGAAATGGCGACGATACATATTAGGTATTTTAAGCCAAGTATGAATGGAAATTTAGTAGTCTATAAAATAACTTACAATAGGCAACGTCACAAAACTTAAGTTAGGTTAATTTCACACAGTAAACAAGGCAGCAAACCATGCAGTTAACTTATGGCAAAAAAACATGTAGGCTATCTAAGAAAATGAAATTGTGACACATACCTGAGTACATGAATAAAATTACAAATTAGGCAAGTAGGCCTATGGGTCAACTTTTTTCATATTAGCCCACCATACTTACAATTGATTGTAATTGGCAAAGGCAAATATCCTTGTATTATGTTTCATAACCTAAAACAAATGAAAATTCGGTTTGAAGGTGTAAGGCGGGATAAATCTGAATGAGTTCGCGAACTAGCATGATCGGGCCATGGGACCGGGTTTTAATGAGTTCTATGCAGAGAAGGGGCCTAGGCCAAAAAATGGGGTTTTCTCATTTTTTACCCTTAAAACACAAAATTTATCAATTATTCTCTAGACCTTTCTAAAGAAATTTAAAAAAATAATATGTCATCTATGTATCGTGTTGTGTATAGTGGAGTCGTGGATTAGTTGTCCGCTTAACTGTGTGTGTGTAAGTGTTCGCATAAAAAACTCAAGCTAACCGTTGCACCTATAGTGTTAAAAAATTGCACGAATCTTAATTATGACACCAATGGAAAGAAACCATAAAATTTAGACGATTCCGTTTCCGTTCAGTAGTAATTATAAAACCCTCAAAATACATTTTTAAATTTGTCCCATAAGAATAACATTAGAAGCTACCTTCTTCTACTTTTTATTTGTTTATGTTTTGCGACCAACAAAAAGCTTGATTTATATTTTAAACTATATATATATATAGGCTATATTTATTTTTATAAATCAAACTTGAAAGCTTTATTTTATACTAAGCTATTAATGTTTTAATAAAAAACACACTTTATTAGTTCCACCTGGGTAATGACACTTGGGTCCGAGAGAACCAGTGGCCTTCGAGTTTTTAAGTTTTTATCTAAAAATCCAAATATTTGTACAAAGAAAATATGCCCTACCTTGAGCTATAGTTCTATATTCTGTTTTTACTTTTAACAAGAAGTAGGCCTGAATGATGTACACTGCCTATTTTTGTTCCAGGTAAATTTTCTTGTAAAGCTTGGAGCATTGCAAATGTTTGGTGTTAATGTATGAGAGTACTTCACATGTAAACAATATTGATGAAGTTGTCTGCTTATTTGGGGCCAAATAAGAAGGAGAGAAATTTTCTTGGAAAAGAATCGAAAGCAATAAAGATAAGTAAGTTTGGCTAAGTTATCAATATGATTAAAAAGCATTTTCAGTCCTTGTTTAACATTAACACGTTGACTGCTAACGCCGACTCTAGTCGGCGTCGCTAGCACTTCAATGTGGCGCGCGCCCACAAAAGTCGGCACCAGACCAACAGAAATATATTGAGTCAGTGTGAGCTTAGCCTCAGACGGAGACGTTATAATCGTTGCCAGCCTGCCAGCTTAGAATGCGAGCTTTACTTTGGTGTAGGTTGGTACTAAAATTTCCCGTAAAATCCTGTCTGGCAATGCTTTTGTTCCGGTTTCGGGGATTTTTTCTCTTCAACCCACATTACAAAGACACTGGATACAGATCCGTGCAGTGCTGCTACCTTTGGGTGTTTCAGTGAACTACATCCACTCTCGGGGTAACACAGCACAGTCACCACTGCTCTTTTGTGATTCGTCAGACTGAAATATTTGAATGCCAATTGCGTTCGCTGATTCGGTTGCGTGCCGGGGCTTCGCCCGCCACTGGGGAGCGCCTGTACGTTGTTTTCAGCAGTCATCGTGTTAACTTATGATGTGCTGTGGCGGTTAAGTTTTTATATTTGGAAAAAAATACAATTTAATCAACTTACAGCACTGTTCAAGTTTCAGAGTTACCTATAGTGACAGAATAATACAAGGCATGTTATTTAAGTAAGTACTGTTTTTAAATTTCTCCGTTTCAGTGCTGCGATTGGCATTTTGGACATTTGTGCTGTGTATGTGGATGTATTGGCAATCCTGCGCTGGAAATTCGGCAAAAATCGGCTGTGTTTACATCCGGTTTAGAGCATTCAAAACGGTGCCGCCAATTGAGACTGCCGTCACCTGTGAAGTTTGCGCTGTACCGGTAATTAGATTTTTAAGTGCTAAAGGTGTGAAAGCCATTTAAATTCATTGACAGATTAGTGAAGTGTATGGGGAGAAAATTATGAGTGGCGGAATTGTACCTACGCAGGTGGGTAAGGGCATTTAAAGATGGCCGCACCAACGTTCATGAGAAGCAACGCACAGGGTGGCCATCTATCAAATTGTCATGGTGATTTCCAGGATGTGAATCCGTTATCTTCGGAACCGGAGACTTACGCTGTACAACTACACCAGTCTAAATATGTGGAAAGATCAAGTTATTTGTTTATAGTTTATTGCCCCCACACAACTGGTAACAATAAAGTAGTTTCACATCTTTTTGTGGTAAAAAAATGTTAATACCAGCACAGAATTAAATTAGTTATTTTTCCCCAACACCCATTAAACCTTAGATACATCGATTGCTCATATGTAGGAGCTTGAACAAAAACGATCATACTAGTTTGATGAGACACCGTGCTTGTCAGATCATGTGAAATGAGAAAGGCTACTATCTATATATTAATTTGAAACTGTTTTTCTTTGTCATAGCTATTTTGAGAGAACGGCTGGGTGTAGAAACTCGGTAGAGGTGTCTAAAAAAAGGTCTTGGTCTGTAGATGAGCCATCAAAAGAGAAACATGGTGAATTCCCTTGGGGCTCTGCCCCAGTGGCCTTTAAATTCCCATCCCATGTTATTCTTATGGAGGAAAAAGGGGTTTTTGTCACAGCTAATTTAAGAGAACGGCTGGGCGTAGAAACTTGGTAGGGGTCTCTAAAGAAAGGTCTTGGTCTGCAGATGAGCCATCAAAAGAGGAACGAGGTAAATTCCCTTGTGGCTCTGCCCCAGAAGCCTTTAAAGTTGCCTCTTCAGATTTGTTTACATTACAACCATATGCATAATTCTACACTACTTTTTAATGAAACAGCTGTTAATATTTAAATTGTGATTTATTGAATCTGTCAAAATGAAGTACAGTATTTGCAATGGGTTTTTCTGATTTTAAATTGGATTTTCTTCTGCATCGTGTCATGTTTTGCAATATAATGTTCTATTACCAAATCAGTGAAAAATCCTAATATCACAGTAACACTTAAAATTATTTCTTTTGGAGTTAACTTATATCTATTGTATGGGTTGGTTTCTGCCTTTTTTACCACTTCTTGGAGATTGTACGTAGGTGATATTTGTTGGCATATTGCATCTGTAGACGAAACTTGGGTTGGTGTAATTATTACAATGGAAAAGAGCGAGAAATCCTGGACAATTTGATATAGGCTAAAAATAAAACTGAATTAACACTGTTCTACATTTCTTGAGCAATCATTGAAATAATCGATTTGCAAACAATGGAATCATAGAAAAAGTCATAATAGAACACAACCAAGTAGAAGAAATAGAAATAATTTTTTTCCATTAAAATCGTTGTCATAGACAACCTAATGCGGCTATAAGAGGGAAAAATTTGTAGAAAACACTAAAACAAACAAGATAAACTTTTTGATAAAAGATAAGATATTTACAAAAGATTTTGATTATATCTAACTGTTGTGTAGATCGTGAGTATTTCCATAATCTTTGAGTCGCCTGTAATGCTTTGCAATTGCTCGAATTCGAGCAACAGGTACACTAGTCTTACTAATGTTATAAATGTGAAAGTTTGTGTGTTTGTTTGTTCGTTTGTGTGTTTGAAGTTCAATCACGTGTTAATTACTGGATGGATTGGGCTCAAATTTGGCATGATGATAGCTCACATTCACGATTAACATAGGTATAGGCATATTTTTATCTCAAAAATCCTTTTGGGCTCCGCCTTAGTGGCTCTAGAGTTTCCCATGTTAACCTTATGAGTACTCATATTTAAATGGAATTAAAGAATTTAGTCAGCTGTTTCAACTAAAAAGGTTGGTTCTATGATATGCAAAGGCATTAAAAGTTATAAGATTTACAAACAGGATGCAGCACTATTATTTTTTTTTCATTTATGAAAACAGCTAATTTGAACTAAGCAGCAACAAAAAACTGTGATACACAATGATAACTGTCTGTTTACAGTTATGTTTATGTTTTTAATTTCACGAATAATTTGTGATATTTTGTGAATCTTTAATAATTAATTTTTTTCTTTTGTTTGGGTGAACTGGTAGAACATTATGGCTATGGTAGATGAGTAATACTATAGTCATAGACAATAGAGTAAATATAGACTGTCAAAGAAAGGTTTTGCGATCTGCCGCTAGAGCTTTTTGCCATTCGATATCAGTTATCGGTATTCGATTCAGTGTCGTCGTCGACTACTCGCCAGCTGTTACCAGCACTACCACTCTTGCAAACTAAATGATTACTAATCGCTATTGTTGTCTTCTGCAATCGCGTCAAAATCATGAACATCTACCGCGGCTGTGTAGACATCATCATTGAATGCCGTGGTCACGAAACGTCATCGTCGTCCTCGATTGCGGCAAAATTGTGAACATCTTCAGCGGCCGTATATACAATCGTCTTGCGCGATCGCAGAAAAGACGTGATCATTTTTCCCGGGGTCCGTGGTCACGAAAACGTCGTCTAGCACAGTCGCGGTTTAAGAACATCTCCCGCGGTCATGTAGACACATCATCGTCTTGCGCCATCACGGAAACGTGATCGTTGTCTAGCGCGATTGAGTAGCGGTAAATCATGAAATTTACCGACTTTGATATCAAAATAAAGACTAAATCCCAACTTTTCCAGACCATTTTGAAATTCAATACTAATACCGGTACCTGACTTTCCCGTTTTCCCCAACTACTAGACATCCTGGTTAAATTTAATTTTGACCTAGCAAATATAAAACAAAACCTTCCAATAAACCACTTCCTAAAATTATGGATTAATAAAGAAAAACTTTGAATCATTGTAATGAAACTACAAAACTATAACAAATATATGTTTAAAAAAATACAATAAAAGATTGGCATTTAAATTAATTTATTGCTTAATAATAAGTCAATAAACTCCAATTCTGGGGGATTCCTCCGAAGTTGGCAACACTACTCCCAACTACTAAGTTGTTATGGAAACGGTCGCTAGCGTTTGATGCTGCAGCGGTGTGCGCCGTAACTACACATTACCCCTGGCGGTCGGCGCCGTAATATACGCTAACCGCAGCACAGCTGGCCACTCTACTCCTGCCCAGTATGGTCAGACCAACTAGCATATGATTTTATATGATGAAGCCGTACTTGGGCTACCGCTGTATGGTTTCATCATGACATGTATTTCAATCATTCACTGGGTTATAATTTGTATGTATTTGAATGGATACATTTAATTCTTAATTGATAAAAGACTATGAAAACCGTTTAGTGCTCTTTGGTGTTCTATAGTGCTATGGTGGACACAAGAGCGTAATCTGATTTGGTTCTACAGTACTTTACTTTACTTTAATTTTAATAGTAGCCTGCTGTTAGCAGGTTTGTGCTGTGCTGGGCAAGTGTGTGCAATATCCATGGAAAAATTATGTTGAATCCTCTCACCTTGTGCAAGGATCCTTTAAGTCAATCTCAATTTCTCTTGCAGCAAAGTCCAGGACAAATTAACCACCAAGCTAACAAGACACCCCTTTCTCTATTTAGTTCTGATAACAATTTTGAGTTATTGTTTATTTGTTTCAGGATATCATGACAGAAGAATGCAGAAGGGTTGCTCAGCTATTAACTTCGCCTTATAATCTTTATTTATTTCAATTGTGTTGTAAGAAGTATTTTTTAAACAGTAAAACTTTCTCCAATTTATAGACTACCTATTATGATTCATTGTTGTGTTTTATTAAGGTCCCTACCCTTATCTAAGAAATATTTTATAAACCAAAATGTTTAATGCTGCTCGCCTATTATTCTTGATGAAATATTAAAATACACTCCATTATTGAGCCTAATCATATTGATTTTCACCTTTTAAAAAAGTAAGTAACACAACCAAGACCACCAGTCCTTAAATAAAAGTACTTCATAATTATCCCAGTAAGACATAGGCTAATGGATTTCCAAATTCCTCCCTAGGAGTTTATCTGCATCAGGACAACCAAATTTTAAGATTATTATATTTAAAGAATAGGCTTGCTAATACAAATATTATGTTTATTTATAACTTTTTTTCTTATTATCTGTACATAAAATTGATTAAAATATGTGAATGCGACTATTATTACTGGGGGGGAGGGGGCTCCACAACCATGTTTGCTCCGGGCGCTGCCAACCCTAGGGATACCCCTGATATTTACCTTAGGCCCCATTTATGCTCAAGTTTGGGTTGCAACTAAGGCTTGGTGTGTCGCCCAAAACAAGCGACAAGCAAAATTTAAATTTCATTCTTTAGTACCGAATGTGATGCAATAGTGATGGTCTAAACCAGAAATTTTGAATCTCAAAACCGAAAAAAATCAAATCCCGAATCTCGAATCTCAAAACCTAAACGCGAAACTTTTTTACTTAGCTGGTTACAAAGGTCAAGGTTACAAAAAATACACATAATCATAAAATGTTAAGTATGCAATCAAAACTGAAAGAGATCAATTCCTGACCATGACAAAACATAAATATGTGAATGTGACTGATAATCTTAAATCCCAAAAATATTTTTTTATAAACAACTAACAAAACAAATAATTAAACTTCTAACACCAACATAAACATGAATATTAAATTAATTAGAACATTTAGTGGTCAATATTTGTTTTTGCATTTAGTAAATATTGGAATGTGAAACTGAATTGTACCAGTTATAGTATTTAAGATACCTTTTGAAGTTCAGAATAAAATTTACTTAAAAATAAATTTAAGGCTTAAAAACAATAACAATGGCACAAAAAAATGTCAGTAGTTTCAAAAATAAAACTGCCAAAATCTTCAATTTCGAAACTTTTGAATCTTGAAACTTTGTGATCGAATCTCGAAACCGAAACTTTTCCGAAGTTTTCAGCTGATTAGACATAGGCGACTTACCCAACGGCCCTACGACGTGGTGGGGAAAGCTTCTAGCCAAGGGTCTGTCTCAGTGACCAGTGTGTCTCCAACCATCCTATGCGTGGGGTGAGTTGTGAAGTGGAGTCGTGCAAATCAATTTGTAGTTTGCTGTGTTAGTTGGCAAAAATTTAATTTTCAACAAACCCTAAAGCCTATAATTGCCACGCGTTTGGAATTAAATTAAGTTAGGAAAAACTCGTTTCATCCTCACCAACTTATACATACCGCTCCCAAAATTTCACGTCTTAGTTCAACCAAAATTCAATTTGTCCGCATTTTGGAAAAAAACTCATCCGTATTCTCTCTGATTCCAAGTGTTTTGTGTCTGACAACCTAGTAAGTAAGTAACTATATATTATTTATTGTATTAGTGTTATAATTACCTACTCTTAGTGGGTCGTACAAGCCGTTACATTTTATTTTATGTTTTGTCATTTCCTGTTCTTGAGCACATGTTTTCAGATTCAGATACTAATAAGTACATTTTGTATCCATTTTGATATAATTAATTGGTATTGATACATAGTCAGTGATTTATTTATTAAAATAAATCACATAACGCCTGAGTGCTTCTGCACACAGGCAGGTAAATTGTCAAAATATAATAATAGTATAGAATAAAAGCAACATAATAATAAATATAGTTATAAACATAATAGAATAAATTATTAACAGTATTGAACAGTGTATTGAAAAACAAGTATAAAATAAGTTAGGTTATTAGCAAAGTTTACAAATAAGTTATATCAATGTCTATAAGTTATGTTTACTACAATCAGACTGATAAAAAATCCTCAATTCTGTAACAACAATTGTCTAACAGGTAAGACAGTAAGAGTAACAGGAACTTTTTAAAAGACTAGATAACCCGTTGCTCGAAATCGAGCAAAAACTGAAACTTGCATTAAAAAATAAACAAAAAACATAAACAGGAAGACCTTAATCAAAGAGTCACTCTAAAATAATTTATATGACTGATTATAGAAATATAAAAATATTATGATGTTAAAAATATAAGAGTAATCTACAATATTTACATTTACATTCACTCTCATACTGCTTTGGTTATCTCTTATGTATAGTAGGCGGGTGCACTCTATGAGCACGTATATGTCAACCACGCACTGTAAAGTGAGCTTTTGACCTAATGTAGCTCAATTCCTCTCTTGACGCCAACCATCACTTCAATCAATCAATCAATGTTATTCTAGCATTGTTAAATTATTTCTTTAATGTGTTCTGTTTTAGGCGTGTTTAAATTAGGGGCCCCAACCCAAGTCTCCTGTTGGGAAAGGGAACATAAGAGGGTAAGCAAGTGTAGGGGAAATGAGTTAAATGTGTTAAGGGAAATGAGTTTGATTAAATGTCAACAGAGAGCGCCGCCTTCCAAACTTTAGCCCTTAAGTGTACTTAAGTTGTGCCCTTTCTTAATATTCTGAGACGTTTGCACATCTACGTGAAAATACCTTTAATTTGACACCTCAAACTTTAAAATCCATCAAGCCGTTATTGAGTTATGGCTGTGAAAAGAAAACTGCTTGCGTATTAATATATAGATTCTACCTCTCTCAGTGATAAAGGAAGCTTATTATACAGTTTGAGACCCATATAAAAAGTACTCTTTTCATAAGCAGCAGATTTATGTATGGGTTACTGCAACACAGAGCTCATGGGCCTAAAGCTGTATTGGGAGTTACTTCTTTTTTCTTCATAAATAGAAAAATGTTTTTTGACAAAGATTAAAGTGTTGAATATATACAAAGAGGGCACAGGTAAAATCTTCATTCTTTTAAACAAATTTCTACAAGATGTTCTTGGATTAACTTGTGCAATAACTCTTATAATTCTCTTTTGTATTTTAAATATTTTTTTACTGTCAGTGGCATTTCCCCAGAACTCAATACCATAGCCAATGTTAGAGTCCACAGATGATTATCTGAGTTTTTTCATCTATTAATTTTGAAAGCACTAAAGTAACGTGAAATGCTGCATTAAGCTTAGATTCCAATTGATTTATATGATCAGACCATGTTAGAGTTGAGTCTAATTTTATTCCTAAAAGGTTGCAAGATTGAATTTTACTTAATGTGTCTTCTAACGGGTTATAGTCAATCTGTCTTATTTTATGCTATTAGAATGGAAGTTCACACAATATGTTTCATTTCTGTTAAGTTTAAGATTATTGGCCAGAAACCATTCAGTTATAAGATCAAGATCATTTTTAATTTCAATTTTTAAAATATCAGGGTTTTTATTTTTTAATACTGCAGTAGTATCATCAGCATACATTACCAATTTTGACTTAAGATTTTGTTTCAAGAGGTCATCAACATAAATAAAAAACAACAACGGACCCATTATTGAACCCTGGGGAACACCTTCAGTGACATTTTTGAAGCCTTAATTCAGTTGAACATTTTGTTTTCTACCCCACAAGTACGACTCCACCAAATCATAAGCTTTTTGTCTAATTCCATAAAACTGAAGTTTGTGCAATAAAATATTGTGAATAAAATATTTGCAATGACGATTATAATACAAACATTTTAATAAAATTACGTAAATTTTATCATAAATAATTGAACATTTATTTATTTCTTAGAATAATAATAATATCAAGGCAAATGTTCTGGCGCAGTGATTCAGAAAAGTAGTTTTTTAGATCCATCCTTAAAGTCTTAAGTATTTTCAATTGTAACATCCAGGGTTTGAATACTGAGATTAAAATCGATGAGTTATATTTACTATTTCAATCAATGAAAATCAAACCGATATTTGTTTGTATTTCTGAGCACTGGTTAAATAATCACAATGCATTTATTATGGAAAACTTGTAGCGTCAGCTGATGACGTTGTCATAGCAACGCATTAAGTTAGTCTGATCTTTGTTTTTCTACAGGAATGTACACACAATTTAACTCTTATTAAAATACTTTTCTATTACTTATTTGGTCATAATTTTATTCTATGTACACGAACAACCACGACCAAAATGGTGACCCCGACTACAACCGTTATCTAAAGACTTATTTTCTTTGAAGAGTTTAAATCTTTTGTGTTTCCTCCTTCGAACGATGTCATTAGAAGACCTGCAGACTCAACTCGCCGAACTTAGAACTGCGAATGAAGAACTGCGTCAACGGATTGGACAACCCAGCACTTCTCAAAACATGTCTGTGAACAGAGTAGCCGTCAAACTTCCGCCCTTTTGGCCTGAAAGACCAAGTCTGTGGTTCTGTCAAGTTGACTCGCAATTTCTTATATCTGGAATTACCAACGACGACACCAAGTTTCACTACGTGGTCTCGCAATTGGACACAGGAATTGCTGCTGAAGTCGAAGACATCATAACAAACCCTCCTCAAGGCGACAAATACGGACATCTAAAAAAGAAACTGATTGAACGCCTCTCTGCATCCGAAGAGCAACGTGTGCGGCGGCTGCTGAGTGAAGAGGACCTTGGAGACCGCAAGCCTTCTCAGTTTTTGAGGCATCTTAGGTCTCTTGCGGGCTCGACTCCCCTTCAAGACAACATGCTTCGTCAACTGTGGCTCAGACGACTCCCTCCTCATTCACAAGCCATATTGACTACGCAACTTGAGCTCTCCTTGGACAAACTGGCAGAACTGGCTGATAAGATCATGGAGGTAGCTGACATTCCTTCAACACCTGGTATTTGTGAAGTCTCTTCAGGTAACGCTTCTTTATTAAATGCAATAGAATCCCTCTCTAAACAAGTTCAAGCATTATCAGAAACCAGAGTACGAGATACACAGGTGAGACCTAGGGGTCGTTCCCAGTCTCGTGGTGGATCAGGAAACGAACCTAATCCCTCTAAGAACTGGTGCTGGTACCATAGAAAATTCAAAAACAATGCTACCAAATGTCTTTCTCCGTGCTCTTTTCAGGGAAACCTCAGCAACAATCCGTAGAGGCCGCAACGGATTGTTCAAATGCTGGCGGCCGTCTCTTTGTGATGGACAGAAATTCACGAACTAGGTTCCTTATCGACACCGGGTCTGATGTGTCGTGTTTTCCTAAACGCCTTATCAAATATAAACGTTTTCCTACTAGCTATTCACTAAGTGCTGCCAATAACAGTGAAATAAAGACTTATGGTACCATGCCTCTCACCCTTAATTTAGGCCTTAGACGTAATTTCCCTTGGAGTCTAGTGGTAGCGGATGTTTCAATACCTATATTAGGTTCAGACTTCCTTTCACACTATCACTTATTACCCGATTGCAAAATGAAATGTTTGGTTGACAAGAAAACGGGATTGAATGCCGAGGGAATAGTTTCTAACAACAATCAAACTAGTATTAAAGTTATATCTTTCTCTTCGCCATTGGCAGAAGTTTTTTCTGAATTCCCTGATATTATTCGTCCTCCAGGCTTACCTCGTGCTGTGAAACATAAAACAGTTCATCATATAAATGTTACACCTGGTCCTCCTGTTGTCGACCACGTCGCTTACATCCTCAAAAATTGAAAGCTGCCCGGAAAGAATTTGAGGAGATGGTTAAGCTTGGTTTTGCTCGACCCTCTGAAAGCCCCTGGTCCTCACCTTTGCACATGGTGCCTAAAGGTGAAAATGGATGGCGTCCTTGCGGTGATTACCGCGCTTTAAATGCTCGTACTGTTCCTGACAGATACCCTGTACCACATATTCAGGATTTCTCGTTCAATTTAGCAGGCTGTACGCATTTCTCTGCCATTGATTTGACCAAGGCTTACCACCAAATTCCCGTCCACGAAGATGACATCCAAAAAACAGCAATCACCACTCCATTTGGTTTGTTTGAATTTCCATTCATGACTTTTGGCTTACGCAACGCGGGTCAAACATTTCAAAGATTCATAGATGAAGTTATTCACGGCCTTGATTTTTGTTATGCATATATTGACGACATTTTAGTATTTTCCCAGTCTGAAGAAATACATAAAGAACACCTAAGAATGTTGTTTGAACGACTTTCTGACTATGGAGTAGTTGTAAATCCATCTAAATGTGTAATTGGTGTACCAGAAGTTAAATTTTTAGGTTACTTAGTCTCATCTGCTGGGACACGTCCACCTCAGGAGAGAGTCACTGCTCTACAAGACTACCAGTTACCTCAGACAATGCGTGGTCTTCGCAGATTCTTGGGAATTATGAACTTTTATCGTAGGTTTCTGCCAAAGGCCGCTGAATTTCAAGCACCTCTGCACTCCCTACTTAGTGACGCTGATTCAAAAGGTTCCCTCCCTGTGCCCTGGACTCCAGAGACAGAAGAAGCTTTCCAAGCATGCAAGGCTAGCTTATCATCAGCAACACTATTGTTTCATCCTAAACCTGATGCTCCTCTTGGTCTCTTTACAGACGCCTCTGGAGTAAGTGTAGGTGCTTGCCTCCAACAGTTTGTCGATGACTCTTGGCAACCACTAGGTTTTTTCTCCAAGAAACTATCATCCAAACAGTGCATCTGGCCTGCATACTACAGAGAACTCCTCGCTATTTATGAAGCTGTGCAGCATTTCCGTCATCTCTTGGAAACAACTTCTTTCACTATATTCACAGATCATAAACCACTTATTTATGCCTTTCAACAGCGCCGTGACAAGTTGCCTCCAGCTCAGTTACGCCAACTTTCATTTATCTCTGAGTTTTCGACAGACATAAAGCACATCAGTGGTTCACAAAATATAGTTGCTGATGCTTTGTCACGTGTTGAAGCCATTTCAACTGTTTTAGATCATGAATCCTTAGCCAAGTCACAAGAGTCAGACGAAGAACTTCAAAATCTCATTTCAGAAAGTACTACATCTCTTAGATTGGAGAAAGTTCCGATTCCTGGAACCCATTTGAGCCTTATCTGTGACACCTCAACAGGAACTCCTAGACCCTTTGTGCCATCAGAACTGCGACGTAGAGTTTTCGACCAGTTCCACAAGCTGAGTCATCCTGGAATACGTGCCACAACAAAACTTATCTGCGATCGTTTTGTCTGGCCTTCCATTCGTAAGGATTGCCACAAATGGACTCAATCTTGCCTCTCATGCCAAAGATCTAAGATAACTAGACATGTTTCTACTCCCCTTGGTGATTTTCATACACCTACAGAACGTTTTTCTCATGTCCACATTGACCTAATTGGCCCACTTCCCTTATCAAAATCTTCTAGGTACTGTCTAACTATCATAGATAGATTTACTCGTTGGCCTGAAATTTGTCCTATTGATCAAATAACTGCCGAATCTGTTACTGGAGCGTTTGTCTCTACTTGGATAGCTCGATTTGGATGCCCACAAAAGTTGACATGTGATCGCGGATCCCAGTTCACATCGACTTTGTTTAAAGACCTAGCACGACAGTTGGGCATAAAGCTCCAGTTCACTACCAGCTGGCATCCACAAGCCAACGGTATGATTGAAAGACTCCACCGCCAGTTGAAAGCTGCTATAATGGCTCACAGCAAAGCAGACTGGACCGAAGTACTGCCGTTTGTCCTTCTCGGAATAAGATCTGCCTTCAAGGAGGACATCACTGCTTCATCAGCTGAACTGGTGTACGGAGAACCACTGCGTCTTCCGGGAGAGTTTTTCGTAATACCTTCCCACGAGAGCAACGAGCCACAAGAATTGGTATCAGGGCTGCGTAAGCATATGAATCGACTAAGACCTACACCCGCATCACGCCACATTAAACCAGAGTCGTTTGTGTTCAAGAACCTCAATACTTGTGACTTTGTATTCCTCCGACAAGACAGCTTAAGAAAATCTTTACAGGCTCCATATTCTGGTCCTTTCCTTACAAGGTCATATGCCGTGACGAAAAGACAATTACCATCATTGTAAGAGGCCAAGAAACTAAGGTATCTTTGGACAGGGTCAAGCCAGCCTATATTATTGCAGATGAAAGTCCTATTCCTGAGCCCACGAAACGTTTGGTGCCGACTGGACAAGCAGAGGAATCCTCAAAACTACCACCATCTTGTCAAACTCCATCTACGAATTCTTATACAACTCGTTCTGGAAGACAAATCCGACCACGGGTTACTTTTCAAAATGATGTATAGATTCCTTTTCTCCGTGGGGGGCTGGTGTAGCGTCAGCTGATGACGTTGTCATAGCAACGCATTAAGTTAGTCTGATCTTTGTTTTTCTACAGGTATGTACACACAATTTAACTCTTATTAAAATACTTTTCTATTACTTATTTGGTCATAATTTTATTCTATGTACACGAACAACCACGACCAAAAACTTAGCAAACTACAAGCTTTCTTCTAAATTTATTAGAGAAAATCAAACAAGAGGTGGAGTCTGCATACTGTCTTACAGCACAATTGAAGCCATAGAAAAACATGACATTTGCAAATTTTCCATACAATCTGTTTTGGAGTGTTGTGCAGTTGAAGCCTCACTAGCTAAACCTGTCTTGGTAGTGTGTATATACAGACCACCACACAATGATACAACAACTTTAAAGAAATTCTTTAATATTCTAAATTCTTTGCTTTCTCATATTGTTAAAAAATATTCTAAGTAGGCTACAGTATATTTTTATGTGGAGATTTTAATTTTGATTTGTTCAAAAAAGAACCTCACACAGTGCATTTCAAATCCCTGATGGAATCTTACAGCATGTTTGCTATTATTTTACAACCCACTAGGATTACTAATGTTTCTAAAACCTGTATAGATAACGTGTTTACTAATGTAGCTTTAGACAGTTGTCAAACTTTTGTTGTAGATACTGACATCTCTGACCACACTTATCAGATTTTATCGACTAATATTAATTATAAAGTAAATAAAAAAAAACTGAGACCAAAAAGCGATGTTTTAAGAAAGAAAACATGTTAAAATTCCAAGATTCAATCAGTAATGAAAATTGGGATTCTTTATGCTGCGCTAAAATCTCTGATCCTAACACTGCTTATAAACATTTTCTTGGTATATTCATGTATCATTATGAATTGGCATTTCCCTTGGTAAATACAAAGAGCAAGGAGATAACAACAAAAAGCTGGCTAACAAAAGGCATTATAATAGCAAGTAGGAAAAAGAGAGAACTACATAAGTTGAGAAATTATCAAATGATGTCAACTTTATCCAATATGTTAGATCTTATAAACTAATTTAAAAAAAGGTTGTACAGTGTGCTAAAATGAAGTTTAATAATAAAATAATTAGTTGTGCAGAGAACAAAACTACAGTTGCTTGGTCAATTGTCAAGGAGGAAACTGGTAACAGGAAGCAGGATTTTAATTTTAATTTAAACGAAAACCAGAAATCAAATAAAATAATAAAAGACCCAAAAGTAATTGCAGACCTTTTTAATGATCTTTTCTTGCACACCAGTGAACAGCTTAATCTAATGGGAAATATGGATAAAGTGAATAAATATTTAACTAATGCTGGTACAAATTGTACTGACTTCTTAGATTGTTTTAAATTAACTACCTCAAGTGAGATTAGGTCCATAATTAGTGAATTGAAAAATTCCAGATCTTCAGGATGGGATGGCATTCCCTCTTTTATTTTAAAAATTTGTAAAAGCAGCATTAATGAGCCATTGTCATACATCATCAACATTTCTATTAATTAAGGCATATTTCCAGATTTACTGAAATATAGTATTGTTCGTCCAATCTACAAAAAAGGAGATAAAACACAGCTTGAGAATTTCAGACCAATATCCTTATTGCCAGTTTTCTCCAAGGTTTATGAAAAATTAATCTGTAATAGACTAGTATCATATCTTGAAACCATCAACATTCCTTGTAGTAATCAGTTTGGATTTAAAAGGGGTTGTAACACTTCAGATGCTCTCTTTGAGGTCTTGAATTACATAGCAAGTGCCGTTGATGGATCACAGTATGCCATTGGCATTTTCTGTGATTTGTCAAGGGCATTTGACTGTGTCAATCACAATATTTTATTGCACAAACTTCAGTTTTATGGAATTAGACAAAAAACTTATGATTTGGTGGAGTCGTACTTGTGGGGTAGAAAACAAAAAGTTAATATGTTTTGATCATAGATCAAACATTAAGCCCCTTAGAAGATTTGTCATCCTTGGTTGAAAAGCCGAAGGCAATTTTATTGATATTCTATGCCGACTGTAGAGGTTGTGTTTTTTTTACAATATGTTTCTTGATTGTTATTTCAGTTATTTAAAACCTAATTTGACCAAATAAAACTATCTAATCATAAAAAATAACTGGTCTCCTAGTTATCTAACCAAACCGTAAAGCACAAATCTTAAAATTACCCTAATATAATAGAAACAATATTTCGTTTACACTAGTGATCAGTGTCGACATACATGAACTAGACACGAAAAACAAGCTTCAAAATCAACAATGGGATGATAAGTCTACTTATGTTGCATAGTCTACGGTTTTATCTATGAAAAAATATTTTTACACCGGTATTACACAATATTACAAAATAAATATTATACAATAGTTATCATGCATAGCATAAATAAGCAACACGATCAACATCAAGCTTATGATAATATATTTCAGCTTACGTAATTAAAGTAAAACAGCAGATACAAAAAGTTATTCTATTATTCAACAAATAACCATTTCATATATAGGCTACATCTATTACATATGTCGTCCAGGAGTAGAAAAAAATTGAAATACTTTTGGTTTTGCTACGTTGGCTGCACTTAACGCAACTTCTTATTGCCGAGTAGCGGCTGCTAGTCCATACGATAATTTGAGGACCATTGCACGATAATTTTTTGGTCTACTCAGACTCAGGATCGATCAGCTGTCCCATCCGCTATGACGTAATTCCCGCGCGTTATAAGCTATGCCACGTTTTTAAAATTATAAGCTATAGAACAAACGAGATATTATAAGCTGCAGCACATTTGAGCTATGCCATTATAAGTTATGCCACATTTTAAGAAAACCGTTATAAGCTATGCCTCATTTCTACGATTATAAGCTATGGAACAGTTTAAATTTTCCATTATAAGCTATGCCACATTTTCAAGATTATAAGCTATGCAACAAATTCGCAATTATAAGCTATGACATTATAAGCTATGACATCGTACCATAGATAAAATAATATTCAACGACTTTCATATAGTATAATGTAAAACTCATAAATCTTTGATGGGCTACATGGTGTTTCAACACTGTTTCAAGTTACCCCACATCTGACATCAAAGAGAAAAAAAATTGAAAAAAATGAAAAAAACAAGAATTGGCAGAAAATCTTCTGCTTCATTCTGTGTAGTAATAATTGAGGTTATGTTGTGACCTTGGTTAGTCTGATTAAAATTTTTGATTAAGGCTACAGTTAAGAAGTTTTCAGACCTATAAATTTTGTTCAAACTTTTAATTCCAATTAATGTTATAAATTAGAGTATATACCTATTTTTAAAAGGTCATCTATTAACATAATCTTAATAGTCATCTAATTACGCATTAAATCCTCTATTGTATAGCAATGAATCAGGCAGAGATTATTAATACCAACACAAATGAAAAAACAGTACCAAACCATTTCAAGTTACCCCACCATTTCAAGTAACCCCGTTTTACTACCTAGACATGTTGGAAGAACATATCTTGCCGGAACTGCGCCATCAACGTGTCGAGATACGTAATGACGTATGGTTCCAACAAGATGGGGCAACAGTGCATACAGCTCGCATTAGAATGTAATTCCTTCGGCGAACATTCCCTAAAAGATTTATCCCACGTTTTGGTGGTGTCACTTGGCCGAGCGCTCACCAGGTCTTAAAATTCCAGATTCCTTTCTATGGGGATTTTTTAAATCTAGAGTTTACATAAACAAACCAAAAACAATACAGGAACTTAAAGAAGCTATTCGCCAGGAAATCAACGCCATTCCTAGAGATATGTTAGCAAATTCCGTAGAAAGTTTTAAGGAACGCCTTCAACGCTGTATCAAAGCAGAAGGCGGCCCGTAGAATTATCAATGTTCTCTAACCACCACGTTAGAAATGTAATTTTTAAATGCTAAATTGCAAGTAATTTTATTCTGAAATTGCATATTGTGTACACTGTTTTTCCACTCATAAATAGATTTTTTGCTCTGAATTACCTGAGTACTCGTTATTTGAAAAACATGCGTTTCTCGGTAATCACCCTGTACTTTTAGCTTGGAAGATCAGTGGTTTTAGTGCTCGCCTAGAAAAAATCAAAAGGTCTCGGAGCGATAATGAGAAAAGTTAGTTGCTTTTTGATGGTTCGAAACTAAACTAACTTGGGGCTGTTTATTAATGGTCCTGCTTAGTGAAACAGCTGATTAGTCAACAACAAAGTTACACAATCAAGGCATATCACTCCACTATAAACTCACCATTCACTGGTATTTGGGTTAGCTTACGCACTTAGGTAGTGACCCCATCTCAAATGGTAATATACTGATGATAAAATAATTTCTTTAGAACCATGATGATTTATTCCCTATAGTGCATATAGTCAAACTATATCTAACCTCTATGTGTTTATTATAAAATCTATGGCTTAAAACTCTGTACTATGTTTTCCACCTTTTTTCTGTCGTTGCCGTATGATCCTATGGTGTGGTGATGATGTGATCGAGTTTGTGATTGTGATTGGATTGTGAAGTGAATGTAATGTGTGGTTGTGTTGTGTTTCGTTTGTACGCTGTTGTGTCTGTTTAGATTATGATGTTTTGTTTTTATAAAGTATCATTTGTCTGTTTTAATTCTCAATAATTATTTGTCATATTATAATGTGTGTGATAAATGTAAATATATTTATGTTCCGGAATATTATATTCCACTTTCTATGAGACAATGGTAAGTATTTTCTAGCTCAGTGCATTTATATTTTACTTGGGATGATGGGGTCCCTCATTTGCCCTTGTTTGTTATTGATTGGTTATTATTGTAAATACACTTATTTATTCTTAAACATTATTTTTGCATATTTGTATTATTAGGATACTTGCTCCCAGTTATGTCAACATTTAAAATTTTGCTGGCATTCAACTTACCAATAAATTTACATTCATGTTGGTAGCCTAAATAGACCTGTCATCTGATTTAGGTCAAAACCCCTTAAGTTATATCGACCATAAAAATAGGATAGCCTTTTTTTTATTTTAAATATTTTTCATCTTTACTTTGTGTTAAGAAAGGTTATTATACTTTACCCATGCATGAGCCTACCCAGCTACCGTAGGCTAGGTATTCTTATATTTGGTGAATGGGTCATAAGTTACTAGGCCTAACTTAGGCTATGTTGTTTGTGAGTCAGTGGCTCAGTCGGTAGCGTCACAGACTTTGGGCCCAAGGCAGCGATGTCGTGGGTTCGGATCCTGGTCACTGCCTATAAAATTTATCAGTAAACTTACAGTTCAAGCTAGCCTACGGTAGAACCTCGATAATAGGGCTTAAACAGGCAAGGCGGATATAGGCCAGTTAAGGCTGAACCATTGAGATACCATTTAAATTAGAGGATTTTAGGGTACTTCAGTATTAAACGGAGGCCACATTTTGTCAGCGCGCTGCGGCGGTTATGTTAGGTTGGGTTATCGTAAATATTATGTGTGTAGGACTTTCCTCGCTTCGTTATGAATCGAACGATACTTTCTATTATGATAACCTAACCTAACATAACCGCCGCAGCGCGCTGACAAAATGTGGCCTCCGTTTAATACTGAAGTACCGATTTTAGTTACCATTAGTAGGCCAACAGTCAATGTTTAAATGCAAAAAGGTGACATCTAATAATAACAATAATTTATAGGCCAAAAATAAATAAGCCTAGTTGCAGTCTAGGAGCAATAACCTACGTTTAATTAAAGAATTTGTACTGAGTACTCGTCTGTGAGTTCTGTATTTTGACCCCTAATTTGTCGACACTTGCCAGATTGTATTAGGCCTAGGCAGTGGCGGACTTACCATAAGGAACACTAGGCACATGCCTAGGGGCGCCCCTCAGCATGGTTATTAGCGGCGAAGATGGCTCATGTTAATGTCAGGCGGCTAGCATGGCAATTTTTATAAAAGTAATATAAACTTTAACACTTAAATTTTTTTATAAAAGTAATATTTTTAACTTTCTTTTATTTTTTATAAATGTAATATAGGCCTAGGCCTATATACTTTTATTTTTTATATAATTAAATACGTTAGCTTTGGGGTAACGGGTACATTGAATGTAATTTGAGTGACGACAGCTTCCACCGTTTACGTTTTTTCGAAAGTCTGAGAGACAGAATCTAGTGACAATTCCGAGCTGCCATACCGACTGGACGCTGCCAACCGACCGGGCGGGCAGCACGGGACTCCTGCCATTCTCCACTGGTCTCACGGTCTCCGCCAATGTCGGACTCACAGTTTTGGCTTGCAGACTGTCCTAAATTGCGGATATGCGGCTGTCCTGTCCTGTTCAAGTCCTTGCCGTGCCGCCATAATTTTATTGTGCGCATGCGCATAGCTTTTTAAAAACGGTGTTAATTATAATGTCAGTCATTATAATATCCTGCAAAAGCCATGTTTATACTTGAGTAATTTAACACATCAAGTATAACAGTAGGTAACAAATAACTGCATACATTTGTGGAAACTAATCAGTAAAATTGGGTTTTGAGTACGGTCCTAAAAATAAAATAAATAGGTAAATAAAGGGCCTCTCTATTCCTTTAAAGTTCTAGTTAAATGTTATATTAGGCCTACACAACACAAGGAGGTGACAACACAGTTTATTATAAGTAAAATTATTGTTTGCGGTTTTTAATGCTAAATTTAAAATCAAGAACGGCAATGCATCCGGCAATTAATTTAGGCTATTTATATTCATTCTTGCCTCAACCTCAAAATATGATTTTCTTTTTAAAACCTATAAATACCTACAATTTTAATATACTGGTAATGTAGGCTACTAATTTTGTACTAGGCCTAGGCCTATGTCTTTCTTGGAAAAACACATTAATAAGCAAGCCAACAACGGGTAATAGGCTGTTTTAGTTTATTGTGCCTGATTTATTAGGATAATTACACGTTTAAGTAGGTACTCGCTTTTACAAAAATCAGATATTACTTCTAGGTAGTTTTACAGGTGTAACTTAGTTTTATTTTAATTCTCCCCAAGCTTTGACCGTATGTATACGACGGCAACAACACTATTCAATTGCGAGCGTTGGCCATGTATGTACGCAACTCAATCTGAAAGCTACAAGCATATTCCTACCACGTATAAGATATAGGCCCTACCTCAAAGCCTGTAAACGTCATTTAGGTAGCCTATTTCAATGTTGTTACTTTTCCGTCACCAGTTACTTTAGGCCATTAACTTTAATATTATTGTTGCGATAACTTTTTTTTTCTTGGTAAATTTCTGATTTATGGTGTGTTGGCATCACTGATCTCGTAACATCTGTTGTTTACAAAACCGTTCGGCTGAGTCACGTTATTGCTTTGTTTTAAGTAGGCAGTCTGTTTAAACGTGTTCTTGATTGAAGTAAACCTAGTAAAATAACATCAAGTTAGACCTAGTGGAATATACAGGGTGTTTAAAAAAAAATCTGATTTTGATGGTTTATAATTAGAAAACTAATAATCACATAGACATGAGGTTAATTTTATATTTATAGAGTAACTAATATACCGTAGGCTAGTTATTTGTGTAATTAGCGGGCGAAGTGGCACTTTGCTGCACACGAGAGAAATGTTTAAACTTACGCACAAGCCGTAGCTGCGAGTTTGGTAAGTTTCTTGTGTGCAGCAAAGGCTTGCAATTGTATTACATATTATATTTTTCTTGCAGTTGTATTAACACTGTAGCCTACAACACGTTTTTAAGTTAGGTTAAATCCAAACATTGAACAAAATGGGAAGAAACGCTGCACCAGCTGATCGTAGTCGCAATATCTCGTGTTGCCAACTTATTTTCAAGCGTAAACGGTTTACGTGCATAATAAAAGCATGCTGTTTTGTGTTGTTTGGTTGGAAAACTGGTGTGCGCCAAAGTAAGGCTTTCTGTAGGACTGTAATCTGTGCAAGGAAGCGCACTTTGTCGAGGGACTGTAGGAAACAGTTTTTTACACCATTTACAGCTGATCAATACGGCCCCCTTTAGACGCACAGCATATGTGCAACTTGCAATAAAAATTTGCTTAGGTAGAAAAAAAGTTGTGAAAACAATTGAAAATTTGAAAATATTACTGAGAATACCCTATTATTTTTCTAACGTTTTCTGAACCGTTTAGAATGAGCTAGTGAAATAACGCTGACTATATCACCCTATTAATTACTGTAGGCCTAATAGTAAACGCTTGGTAACAGTTGCTGAGAATCATATTATTTTTGTAAAGTCGTCTGAACTGGTAGGCCGAAGAATTGAAATAACACTGGCCATGTAATTAATTAATGAATAGTATCGATGGGACTACTGGCTGAAACGTCCTGGAAGGGTAAATAATAGGTCACAAAAATTATAGTGTTATTTCACTTATTACCAAAAAACTAAGGAATGTTCCAGACTAGACCTATTACCGTACTGAAAACTAACTATATATCCCATCCCTACCATGGTGGGTTTGTTGCATGTACACTAAGATATTATAGTTTTCATGTTAATTTTTAATCACTGTTCTTGTTCTAGGAATTGGTATTTTCAACGCTTTGAAGAATCTGGTCATATGATTGAGGTAAGAAAAGATAAACTATTACTTAGAGTTGTGGATTTTGGTTAGCCTATAAAATTTAACTCAGGTTTTTAACAATATTTGGCCCTATGTTAAGTGTACAAATCGTATTTATTATTAATTCTTTTCAATAATAAGTTAACAAAATAATAAATTTATTGGGCTATGAATAAATGATGCTATCCAACAAAAAGGTTGACGTTAGATAGTAACAAAACCAGGGTTTGGACAGTTCCCTTTAAAAGCATTAGAAATGCTACTGGTGTAAAGAACACACAAAATGAAAAAATAAAAATAACCTAGGCTTATGCAAAAAATAAAATTTTAGTAATTTAGCCTAAACTTTGAATATTTGCTATTTAGGTTTTTAAAAAAAATTTGTCTGGCCGGTGAAGGTTTTGACCGGTACTATATTACGGCTGATTTAAATTAGGCTACTTAGTCTATATATCGATTAAAAGAATGTACATGGACTATTCCGACTGTCAAACACATCTATTGGTCTACTTATTTAAATTTTTCAAGAAATTTCTTCCCAAAGGAGGATCTTTTTTATCTTGACAGTGAGCTAAAATAAAAATAAAATATATATATGTGCCTTACTTGATACAGCAAACATTGGATCAAACATTCAATTTAATTATCATTATGCAGCAAAAAAAATTGTATTAATATTTTTTTTGTGTGCCTTACAAACGTGAATTATCGTAACTAAATTTGAAAAAAAATAATACTTTCTGTAAATAGACAAAATTTCATGTTTAGTGTAGGCCTTTAGAATACCTGTTCTAGGTAGTGATGATACCTTAAACATTAGCCTATTTCATAAAAATTGATTCCTATCTATCGACTATGTTAGATATCAACAGCTTTTATCTTTTTGTATTCAAACATAACATTTTCAGTTAGCTTGGTGGCAAATTATTCCGTCAGTAAAACATGTGCAAGACATGTGGGTGAGCAGATGTTGATACAAAAAATTATCATCAGATTAAAAAAAAACTTTCTTGTGTTGGTTTGGTGGAACTAAGTTACCAATATTAATAATAGTCAATGTTATTCACTTTTATCTATTGAGTTCAGTTTTTTTGACCTAAACATACAACGTTTTCCTCATTAGACAGTATTTGTTCATTGAAATGAGACATTTTTTATTAGACAAAAAGGTTTATATGAAAGAATAGAATTCATATTTTAGTCACTCGATGTTGTTTGTTCTATTAGATTAAAGGGTCTATGTGAACCATTTTTATAAGTTTTGTTTTGAAGCCATTTAAATGGTAGCCTACAAAAAAAATGTGATTGTCTGTTTCAAAAAAGAATTTTTAAGTATATTGAATAAATAAGTTTAATTTGTTATTGAAAGTCTTTTTTCATATAAAAAAACCGTTGTAAGCTGAAACGGTTTTTCTTAATTACAGTTTCACTGTCTGGTAAATCTAGTCGAAGGGAACTTTTTTTGTTGACTCAAATATTTGAACTGGGAGCTGGATAAGATAGTTGAGTCAGTTGAGCCTTGTTTTAGACGGAAGGCTAATGGTGAAAATGTGTTCTACTGTGTTTCCTGTACGCGAGACATTGCACTTAACTCCGTGTCAGGCGTGACGAGTGGCCTTCAACATTCAGCCTGCTAAACAAAACAAAATCCGTTCAAATGTGAAAATCTTATACCAATATGACATTTTAACAGGCATAATCAGACTTACCATGTTTAAGTGTTCTTATCTCAAAAAATTGTTTATTCAAAAAGTAACTTATCAAATAACTCTCCTACCTCAACTCAAGCTTAAACTTCATTATATCTGTATTTTATTCGGTAAAGAAAATAGTGGTGTAGCTATAAAGGGTTGATTAATATTGGATAAGACCGTTTAAGTTTGATAATAGAAAATTAGAGTGACACACAAATTTGGTTTCATTTTATTTTGTAGTTTTAAGATATCATTGGTGATTATCTAGTCTTGCAAAGTGTTTGAAAAGTTTGAAATTTCCTTTTTATTTTTCATACCATTGCAGATAGATATACAGGGTGATTGATATAAGTGTGCCAGCCGTTTTATTCTAAAACTATAAGAGATTAAAAAAAAAGTTAAATGGTAAGTGCCTTGGATTTTTTATTTAACAAATTTTAGTGAAGTCGGAAAAAATTATTTTAGCCGCCAGTTTTCCAATATGGCCGCCAACTTTGATTTTTCTTATAGAACACCCTGTATGTTATGATCCGGTATTCCGGTAGAAAATGTAATTTTAAGTGGATTTCATTTTTGTGATTTTTTTCATAAACCTAACCGTTTCAAAGATAATACTGTAATGGTTAAAGTTTTGAAATTTCTGCATGAGAAAGGGTTTCGATAAAGGCCTGAGCAAGCATGCCAGCTGTTTTATTCATAAACTATTCGGAATTTCACAATTTAAACCAACGGTTAGGTTTATGAAAAAATCACAAGATAAAATTGTCTTAAAATTACATTTTCTACCGGAATACATCATAAAATATACAGGGTGTTCCATAAGAAAAATCAAAGTTGGTGGCCATATTGGAAAAATGGCGGATAAAATAATTTTTTCGACTTGACTACAATTTTTTAAATAAAAAATCCAAGGCACTTAACTTTTTAATTTAACTTTTTTTGATATCTCTTATAGTTTTCGAATAAAATGGCTGGCACACTTATATCAATCACCCTGTATAAGCTTTGGCTGTGTTGACAATTTTTTTGATGCTATAACGATCACATATATACATTGTGGGGACAGCCTGTGGAGAGTGTAATACAAATCTGAAATATAAGCATGTGTCGAGTGATACTTAATTTTAAACTACTCAGTAAAGTTAAATGCCACAAACACATCTCAAAAGCTTGATTAAAGCAGAAATTATAGCGTAGTATGATAATAAAACACTTTTTATAACTGTTGCTTCTAAGAGTAATTTATTACGAATTCATACATCTAATTCCTTAATTTGAAAATATGTTACTTTTTAATTTAGGAATGTTTCTTTCATTTTAGGTAGCCTAGTTTGGTGGTTTTCACATTTTTATGAGACGCTAACTTTTTTATATAGGGAGTTGTTCAAAGAGGTGGCTATTTTGAAATTAATATATGAGACAAAACTACAGGGTGTAACTACAGTGCATTGCAATTAATGGACATCAGTTTGTAAGATAGGTTATGAAATTAATCAATTTAATTTATTATTTACCATTTAATTGTCTCTTTAATTTTGTTTACTTTTTTTATACAATTTTTTCTTCAAATCAAGAGCCACTATATAATGGTTTTGTAAATAAAATTACTTCAATGAAAATGCACAATTATTTTCTTGTTCTGCCATTTTTCTGATTGGTGTTAATCAAGTTCTACTTACACATAATTTTTTTGTAGCTTGGAATATCAAGTTGGTAGCATTTTTTATGCGTCTGGTATATGCCTACTATATTACTAAAAGTAGCGACCTCTTCTTGGGAAACCTGATATTTTGTTAGTTTGAGTTGAACACCTTTGTTAATGAAATGGTCACCCTTGCTGTTGTAAGTGCCGGAGGAGGGGGAGGTGTCGGAAGGGTGGCAAGTGGCTCTCCTAGTGGAGAGCTGTTGTGACGATGTGCTAAGTGAGCTTCTCTCCGCACATTCTTGTATAAACAAGTAAAAATCTAGTGGTCGAATGAAATATTTACTTTGTTATAGTGAATGAGCTACTCTGTAAAATGTCATATGTTGTGTGATTGTACAATTAAAATCTGTCCTTTTTGTTTAGGGTTAGGCACAAGAAATCTAAGTTGAATTTGGTTAAATTTATTAAGTGAATGTAAACTGTTGAAAATGGTTAAAATGATTGAAGTTAAGATTCAATTTCACCAATTTTTTTAATTCTAAAAAAATATTCAAAGTTATTAACAGTTTTTTTTTATTGAAAAAAACTAGGTAAAGTTTTTATTTTGAATTTTATTCAAGCCAATGTTACCAGTTCTTTACGAAGATAAGTCATTTGGGTCAGGTGCTGATAACTTTACTAGAAACATTGTTGGCATTGATAAAATTCAGATTGAACTATAAACACTGTCAAAATGCTTAAAACTAATTAATTGACAAACAATCGGATAAATACAAGTATATTTGTTATATTAGTTAATTATAAATATTAGTTTTACATGAATACCTAATAAATTGTTAGTAGGCCAAAATAAACATACGCGAAATTGCCATACACAATATTGATTTTGGAAATTTTTAAAACTTCTAAAAGAGTTTTAACTGGATTTTGTAGCAGCCATAGGACTTATATCTGTTAAAACATTGATGTTGGTAAAAGTTCTGAAATGGTTAGAAAGCTTATTAAAATATTCTTACTGTAATGATTTCATATATTCTTGTTTCATCCTTGTCTCTCTAAATATACAAAGCTCATCAGTCTCACTGTTTCCATTTGCTGTAGATTCCCTTTCATCATTAAGTGTTGTTTTATGATGTTGTGCCATATTTCTTTAGAGTCTTCCAACTCTCCTATGCTCAATTTCTGGCTTTAGCTAAGTTATTTTGCTCTTTTTCTTTATCCGCTTTGTAATATGTTGTTTTATACACCCTAAGATTATTGCTCTATGTACTCTGCCTTTATTTAAGATTAAAGTAAGTAAAGTATATACAATGTGGATCATGCTGCTTCCATTCGCTCTGGCCCATAAAATGGCTGCTTAAAAAACCATTGTCTTATTGAGGCATTCCATTATCTCGAATCTTGAATAGTGTAGAGATATTATTGACAACAGAATATTCTCTTTTTATGTAACTAACCACATTATTGTCATTAAGGGTAATGTTATATGTAGTCTGATGTGAGACAGCCACACAGGCTTTTTGCACTCCCCTGAAAAATCTCTAGAAACTCAATATCTACAATCCTTGTAAATTTTCAGCTTTTCTTAATAAGAGCTTACTGAGGAGTTGTCTGTCCCTTTGTCAACTTACCCTAGGAGTCAGTCTTTACTGACTAGCTTTTCACAGTCAGAAAGCAGATGCTCAGTGGTTTCATTTTAAAGACCATGATTTCTGCATAATTAGACTCCCACAAAGGGACATGCACGTGCATGTGCTATCTAGGTTGTTGGTGCCCTACGATAAAATAATCCTCCAATGAGAGGATTTCCGCAGCTGAACTGAGGGAGACTTATTGTGCGTTTACTCATCTTAAGACCTGAGCAAGCCGTCCATCTCTTCTTGCGTGGTGCGCCCACGAGTTTATTGCTTACATTGCTGTTTTTTTGGGAATGCCACAATATGGTTTAAATCCTGTAAAAGTTGCCGAAGACCACTACATTACGTCTTGCAAATCTGATTTTTAAAATTTTGTTTTGATGATGAAAAATTTTGGAGGGAGTGTGTTTTCTGAACTGTTTTGCATGTTGTGACAGGATGATTGAGAGCGTGTCGCGGCGCGCCCTCGGGGGCTCCAGCGGGACGTACAACGTGCGAGCGTCGGAGCTGGCGCGTGACAGACTAAAGACACTCAGCGCGACTGTCGTGTTCCTGGACGACACGCAGCACTGCTTCCAACTAGAGGTAAGATTAGTGCTACAGAGAATGTAACTTAGGGTTTAGGTTTTAAGGATTTAAGTTACGGATAGCAGGCTTGTGTGAATGGAAAATAGTCAACTAATGTTACTCACAGCACTTTAACTCAAGAAATGTCAAGCGTAGGGAAGGGAGATGACTGAATTGAGGTTACTATTGGGTAAAATTCTTTGTGTTTTTGTTTTAAAGAGGACTTTCACATACAAACAAGCTTACCATCCTGACAACAATCCTAATTTAAATCGGCAATAGCAAAAGTGCTTAGGGTGTCAAAATTAAAAATATATAGCTTGATTTTCATCTGCAATCATGACAACCATGGTCATATTAAGTATTTACTTACTTAGTGGAATACTTGAACTCTTCATCTATGACTGGAGTAGGAAAATGAAATCAGTATAATAGGGCCTAATTTTGGATCTAAGAGAAATAATTCTGAATTTTCACAGTTTCATGATATTTAGAGTTAACCATAATTATTCAGGACTATTTTGGGACCCAAGTCTTCCTGATCAATGAAAGTTCAGATTAAATTATCAAAACTTAATATCTCCTGGAGGCATTTGGTACCTCTTACACGTAATACCTTTTACAGAATAGAAGCTAAATTGTCTATTCTGAGTTGAATAAGAATAGTAAACTACTGAAGCATTTTAAACAATGCAAAAAAACGTTGTGGTTTTCAATGGGGCATTTCTAACATAGCTGTTAAATTTTATCAACTGCTGTCAATTGTCTGTTTGGATAAACAAAAAAACATTCATGGAGTCCAGATTAATGCAAGTTTACTATTTCATCCTAAACGTCTTATCTCCTCACTATATACAGGGTGTCACAAAAAAGTGTGATGGGCTATACAGGACCTAATTCTACATGCAAAAATAAGTCAAAAATGAAGAATACAATTTTTTGGATTTCGGCTTTGTTTAGCCGTAATCCGCCATTTTGTTTTTTGGGGAAAATATTTATTATTTCAAAATCCCTTTGAGATATTTTTACGAAACTTGGCAAAATTGTTTACACTATAGTAAGTAACATTTATAAAAAAAATCATTATTTTAACTTTCCAAATTTCAAAATGGCGGCCGTTTGAATTTTTTAATGCCAAATTTCATGAAAACCGGTACATAAATCAAAATTTTGTAAGACACAAAAGTTTTAGTATTTATTATAACAAATCCAACAAAACAAAAATGAATAAAATCGGTTCATAAATAAATAAGCTGTGTTTATTTTAGTAATTTAGACTGAAATTATTAATATTAAAATGTATTAAATGTAATGTAATAATTTATGTAACGTATTAAGTAATTTCAGTCTAAATTACTAAAATAAACACAGCTTCTTTATTTATGAACCGATTTTATTCATTTTTGTTTTGTTGGATTTGTCATACATAATAAATACTAAAACTTTTGTGTCTTTTAAAATTTTGATTTAGGTACCGGTTTTCATGAAATTTGGCATTAAAAAATTCAAACGGCCGCCATTTTGAAATTTGAAAAGTTAAAATAATAATTCTTTTTATAAATGTTACTTACTATAGTGTAAACAATTTTGCCAAGTTTCGTAAAAATATCTCAAAGGGATTTTGAAATAATAAATATTTTCCCCAAAAAACAAAATGGCGGATTACGGCTAAACTAAGCCGAAATCCAAAAAAAATTATTCTTCATTTTTGACTTATTTTTGCATGTAGAATTAGGTCCTGTATAGCCCATCACACTTTTTTGTGACACCCTGTACAACTAAGCTTAATATTAAGTTTATTCCATACAATGTAAAAATCCACTTAAGGCTCTATGTTCTCGAAAGGGTAGAAGTTATTATTGCATGCAATTACCGTAACTAAAAGAATGATTTGTTAATATCTGGCTACGTTCATTTTTTCAGAAAAGAGCCAAGGGGCAAGTCTTGCTGGAGTCAGTCTTTCAACATCTGGAGCTGATAGAGAAAGATTATTTTGGACTGCAATTCTCTGAAACCGGAGTACTTCCTAACCCACCTAATTCTGATCTCATGGTAAATTGAACATGACGGTTTTACCTGGAATGGTACACTTTTGTGTGGAATCTTAGCTTAACTTAGCTGCATTCAATGTCAGGATAATACCTGGATCATCACTATTAGATACATTAATTTATGCTAGATCATCTTATCTTAAAATCTAAATTAGCATATTTTTTTTAAATTTTTAAGACCTAGCAATTGTTGTCTTATTTGTTAATATTTTGCAGCTATTTATTTTTTGTAAAATTTAGCCTGAACAATTTTTTGAAAGGAGAGATAACAAATATGCAGACAAATATAAAGTGAGAATTTTTTTATGTTTTGGGTTCTTTTACTTAAGTATGTGGGTATACCTTAATAACAAGGCCCTCATGGGGATTAAAAATAAAACTAGTTTGCAATATGTGGTTATAAGAGTAGGCCTACCTAAATACAAAATTGAGGGTTCTTTAATTGGATACTTTTTAGTTGGACTATTGAGTGTCTTGTTATCAAGGTTCCACTGTACCGGTACTTCAAATTATTAAGGAAAAAAATAAGCTAGAGTAACTAAGAAATTGAATTTTTGTTTCAGCGCTGGCTAGACCCTGTGAAACCAGTCAAAAAGCAGTTAAGAGGTAAAGGTTTGATACAATAGTTAAAAAAATTAAGAAATGTAAAAAAAAAAATAAAAAACATATATAAGGGAAAATTTTCATAGCTATCTCCTGGGCAAGCTGATAAGCCTGGTTAGTTTTGAGGGTGTGAAGCAGGGTATTGTAATGTAGCACAGTCAATAAGAGCTTTCCCCTGGAGAAATGTGTGGTTTAAGATCAAACACAAGCCTACTGCCTTGGACATAAGCTCTGTAAAGATAGTTTGAGTTTGTCTTTAATATGTTTGTTTTTAATAATTTCTAATTTGATGCTGGTACTCTGTAACAACAGTAATCAGCTAAAAAATATTATTAAGGGGGGCAAGTATGAGTATAGGCTGATATAGTGGTAATGACACAGTGCTTCAGTCTACAAAGTTCCTGGTTCAAATCCTGCCATTCACCAATGGCTCCAGCGGATAATTCCACGACCCTCTAGGCTTAGCCTGAAGTAATGTGTAAACAGTTCCGAGCTAACGCCTAATGTTGGAGGATATGAAGGGTGTACTAAATAATCTTAGCCAATATTTCTAACTTAAAATATCCACACTTTGTCAATAGGCAATGGAAACCTGTATTTCTGCGTCAAGTTCTACGTGTCAGACCCCAGCAAGCTGCAGGAGGAGTACACAAGGTACCACTTCTATCTACAGATACGCAAGGACATTATGACTGGTCGTCTGCTACTACCTCCTAGCACTGCGTGTCTACTGGCCAGCTACACTGTGCAGTGTGAGTATATTGGAGTTAAAATTGGTATTAGTTCTCCAATAGTCCTAACTACCAGATAAATACGATAGAGAGGATTAAAGCTTATGGGACAACCGTGCGCTTTTAGCTCTGGTATTGTGGGGCGGAAATGTACTTTTAACAAGCAAGGAAAAGCCTGAACGGCGATGGCCACATAGCATTTTTGTACAGCAGTTGTAGCGCACAGGGTCTTCCTTAAGCGTGAGCGCTGCAGTACATGATAGCGAGGGGGAAAGGAGAGCAGGAGGAGACGACAAATTGAATTTGCCCTAGACACCAGCAAATGGTGCTAGACACCGATTAAGTGTACCATTGAATGTATCCTCTGTTTCTTACTTCTCCGTTGTTACCACATGTGTCTAGCTGCAGTGACAGTTGTGTAATGTTGAGGTTATGTTGAACAGCTGAGCTGGGAGACTACAATCCCGAGGAGCATGGACCGAGGTATCTGTCTGGTCTACAGCTGGTCCCCAACCAGACTGACGAGATGGAGAAGAAGATTGCTGAGCTCCACAAACTACACAAGTGAGCCATAGATATGCTTCTACGTCATGAATTTTGTCTAGTTTACCCATCTTAAAACCATTACTTACCAAGTTGTTCTTGAAGAAAAAGCTAGTAGCTAAAAAATATTTTTATATGTGCACTTTTATCGATTTTTGTCAATAAGATAAGCCTGTTGTTAATCAAATCAATTACAAAATCCGGGGGTTCGGTACCTCAAAATAAAAAAAAAAATATATTTTTTTTTTATATTTTTATATTATTCTCGGTTTTTTTCTGATTTCAGAAACATATAAATTATAAGGGTTGTTGCCTTATAAACAATAGATAAAATTTTTCGAAAATAATGCAGCACTCAGGTTTTAGCTCTAAAAGTGAGATAAAATATTGCATGTTCATACATAGAGTGTCAATGACTGAACATTACTTATTGATTTTATTTTCCTATGTTGGTCACCATGCTTTTACAGACAGCTTGGCTTGACAATCCTACCAGCTGGACATAGCCTTAGTTTTTATTGTTGTTTGTTTACTTTCTTACCAGTGTTGTGAGTAAAATTTGGTTATGTGAATAAGTTTAGTTCAGTTTGTTGTGTTTTATGTGAAATAGGTTTTAGTGATTTAGGCCTATAGTAACAATGCCGAGATCTACAGTTCCCAAAGTGTTCAAAAAACGTAGGCTAGTTGGGAAACCTAAGTGTCCTGTAGGCAACACAACTGAACATTCCCCTAATCCTAGGCCTAACCCTGAACCCGAACTTAGTAAAGGGGCTTCAAATACTAAAATAACTCCTAATTTAGATAGATATAGTGAGTACCATTCCAATGAGTTCAACCTGATAATAGACACAAGTGTCTTCAAGGAAATGTTTTGCAAGTTTGGAGTCTGTCAGACCTGTGGTAGTAATCTCACAATAAATTTTGAGCGACAGTTCGGCTTAGCCTACGAAATAGTTGTAAGTTGTACAAACTGTGATGACAAAAGCAAATTCTTTTCATCACCTCAAGTACCAGTAGGCCTATCTAATTTAAATAAACCAAAACATTTGTTTGATATTAACATAAGATATGTGTATGGTCTTCGCACCATTGGCAAAGGACCTACTGCCGGCAAAACGTTAGCCGGAGTAATGAATCTTCCTCCTCCGCCGACTAGATTTTCTCCATATGTAGATGTAATTGGAAAAGCTGTTAGTAATGTAGCTAAAACTTCAATGGACAATGCCCTAAAAGAAGCTGTGGAGAAAAATGATGGGAACAGTGACCTAAGCATAGCATTAGATGGGTCTTGGCAAAAACGTGGGCACACGTCCCTCAACGGCGTTGTCACAGCCACTAGCTTTGACACAGGAAAAGTCATAGACGTAGCGGTTAGATCTAAGTTCTGTAGATGTAAGGATAAATATAGTAATAAGCATGAAGAAAAATGCTATGCAAACTACATAGGTGTTAGTGGAGGAATGGAGATAAGTGGGGTGAAAGAAATATTTGAACGATCTCTTGAACGCGATGTGCGATATGAATATTACTTAGGTGACGGCGACTCAAAAGCTTTTCAACAAGTAGCAGACTTACATATATATGGCCAGGACATTGAATTAAAAAAACTAGAGTGCATTGGACATGTGCAAAAAAGAATGGGAAGAAGATTAATGGATTTAAAAAAGAAGAAGACAGCACAGAAGATGGCAGAAAAGAAGAAAGCAGATGAAGAAAAGAAGTCGGCGGAAGGTAAACCAGCAAAGAAAAAGGAAAAGAAGAAAAAGGAAGCTGAATTTAAATTAACTGATGCAGACATTTTAAAGATACAAAAATATTATGGCCTTGCCATCAGACGTAACCCTAACAATTTAGAAGCAATGCGAAGGGATGTTTGGGCGGAATATTTCCACTTACAGAGTAGCAATGAAAAACCGCAGCATGGCCTCTGTCCTGAAAACTCATGGTGCAAGTATAAAAAGTCAGTAGCTTCAGGAACTCCATATGACCACAGTAAACATTTTCATTTGCCAGAACACACTATGTTAGAATTAAAGGACATTTTCAGGGACCTGAGTAATAAGGACCTTCTTCGCAAGTGCTTGCATGGCAAAACCCAGAATCCGAATGAATCGGTAAATAATATTATCTGGAGCCGACTACCCAAAATTAATTTTGTGGCCCTTAACACTCTAGAACTAGGGGTTTTTGATGCAGTGGCATACTTTAATGAAGGGAATATTGCCAAATGTTTTGTTTTAAGAAAGTTAGGAATCGCCCCCGGCACTAATTGCTGCAAAATATTAAAAGACTTGGACATGGTGCGTATCGCGAAAAGTGACCGAGAAGCTCAAGAAATTCAAAAGAAGATCAGACATAGTAAGGAGATTGCCAAAAGAAAGCTTGAAGATGAGTTTGATGTTGAGGATAGCAAAGCAGGACCTTCTTATGCTTCAGGAATGTACTGACTACCATTTACTGTAAGTTTAAACTCGTTTTTCCGAAAGTTTTGTTTTTTTTATATAAAATGTACCTTTTCTCAGAAACTATTAAAGCTAGAGCCCTGAAATTTTAACCACTTATTTATTAGGTGTAACAGATAATTTTAACACATGGGTTTTGTTCTAGTTAGGTTTTAACTGATTTTAGGAATGCCTAATTAGTAAATTTCATGACATTTTTTATGTTTTCCAAAAAAAAAATTTTTTAATACCTAAAAGTTTTTACATTTTAAAATCCCTGTGTTAAATTGTTGCTAAGGTTACCATAAACAACCTACAAAAATTGCATTGTCATAGTTGCTATGGTTTTTGAGAAAAGGTACATTATGTTAACATTGCTAACATAGGGGGTACCGAACCCCCTTACCCCTGGCATAAAACCCTTTTTATCAGAGTAATTTTCTTTAAAAAATGTTTTCTTTTTAGGTTATTTTGCAAGAGAGGTTTGTCACACTATTATATACAGTTGAAGATGATTTTAAGTTTTGTGGTAATGTTTGTTTTAGGGGCCAAACACCAGCTGATGCGGAGTTTAACTTCCTAGATCATGCCAAGCGTCTGGAGATGTATGGAGTTGACCTTCACAAAGCCAGGGTCAGTTGACAAAGTTGTACTTAAACTTAGAAAATATTTCTCTGATTACCCCTAATCCGATCAAACATGTTAGATATGATTTTTAAATTGAGTTAAGTTTGAGTTGTGTGAGCATTGTGATTACATTGTGGAATCAGTTATGACTAGGAATTTGTCAATTCTTGATACACTGATACTTCAACGTTGGTATCAGTATTGAGAATCAATCGCCAAAAGTCCCAACTAGTCTGTGAAGATCACATGATCGTAAAATTAGCTCTTAAAAAACTGGCACTGTTTAAACTGTATAAACACTCTAAATCAGTCTTACCATCATATCACTGATTCAGGCTGATTAAACTGCCATTTTTGTTGGTGCCATTCCACTACTTCCCTTTGAAGAGACCTCCTTGTAGAGGCAAAATATAAAATTAATTGTGTTATTCACTTTTTTGTGTTTTTTAATCCGCCTGGAACTCTTTTCTCTGGTAAGTTCGTTGTGTATCCTTTACTTCTTCCCTGTATTCCTAAGCCAAATGCTTTTTCCCATCAAAAACTGTATGAATCATGAGTGTTTCTCAACTTTGTCCAGGATGTGGGAGGCAAGGAGCTGCAGCTGGGGGTCACATCAATGGGGTTAGTCGTGTTCCAGAACGGAGTCAGGATCAACATCTTCTCCTGGGGGAAAATCGTCAAGATATCCTTCAAGAGGAAACAGTTCTTCATTCAGCTGCGGAGGGAACAGGTATGTTGAAATTAAGCCATGGTAAAATAGATGTCTAACATGATTGGGTTTTGTTGGGCAAATTTAATATCAATCAATGAAATAGTAAAAATTTAATAATCACAACTACTATATAAAAATATTGCTAGTCATCTGGTAATCTTTCAGCACGTTTTTGTATACATTCGTAGTATAGTCATGTACCCATATTTTGTATATTATGGTTGAAACTTTTCTTGTAGTATATCAATGGAAAATTTAGATTGAAATTTAAATCTATGGAATGATGACTATCCAGAGATCGTAAAAAATTAATACAAAAAATTGATTGATTGAGCACAATAAAGAAAATAAATAAAAAATACATTTTTAACAATAAAACCACCACCCAAAAAGGCTTAGTAACGTTTTTAAGCACATACTAAATACATAAAGTTATTCATATTCTATATTTTGCCCACGATTGGGCTTTGTATTCCACTGGTGCCATCCAAAACATGTGGAACTAAACGTAAATTCAGATTTCTCAATTTTGCTACTCCTTCATAACTTATTCCTGGTTATATTTCCGGTAGCCAATAGGGTATAAGTAGTCCCGCCATTAAGATTCTTGTCATTCGCCTATTGGGTCTGACAGATGATGATTGGAGTGTCCAATCGAAATCGATCACCACTTACTATCTGTTTTGTATATTTACCGTCTTGTGAGTAACAGTATAAGCGTAAATATATGTTTTAAGTGTTATAAGACGTTTCTTTTATTTACTTTCCGTAAATTTAATAACACGTACAATGCTGATCAAGAAGTTATTTGGTTATATTTCTCATAGTGTGACGCTTAGCGCCACTATTTTATATAGTGCCACTCAACAAAATCGCCTGCCCTTCCGATCAGCGCGCCCCTTTCGGTCTGTTTATTATAGTCCATATTTTCGCCCCATTCGCAGAAATGTAATTCCAAAATATATGATTACTTCGCTTAACGAGGTAATCATTCCTAGACATGCAACAGTCACCACGTTGAAGGTTTAAATATTAATTTATTCAGGAATCGCCTTATGAGTCCAAATTGGTTCAGTAAGTTAGGGAAAGGAATTGACCTGTTTTATCATCATTTCCATTAACACTATTTAGCACTATTTTAGTTTGGAAGGTTAGCTATAGTTATGTTTTCTAGTTAAATTATAAGTAATCAAAGCTGGCTTGGCCTGCTTCTGGTTTGGGTAAAGATTTCCGCCCTCTGGTTTTTCAACAACGTTTCCAATTAAATTGTCATTTTAAGATGGTAGTAGAGGACAGCACGTTCTTAATTGCAACATGCTAGGGTCCACCAGGCCCTAGCACCCACAACAGCCAATTACCAACACATTTCACTTAATTACAATCAATACATCACATCACCACAGAATTCATAACCAGTTTTCACACAATTATCTCTCCTTAGGGCCACAATAGTCATATTACTGTAGTCATTAAACTCTTCTATGGCATCAATTTCCCTTTCAATCATACTGTACACTTATTGCCCTTCCTCTCCACTCTTTTTCATTGTTAATATTAATACATAACATTATTTCTGTTCAGAGTGAAAACTACGACACGTTGCTGGGGTTCAACGTGGTGACGTATCGCTCGTGCAAGAACTTGTGGAAGTCTTGTGTCGAGCATCACACGTTCTTCCGACTGCACTCTCCGCAGACCTCGCGCGGACGACGCTTCCTCTCACTTGGGTCAAAGTTCTCCTACTCGGGTCGCACTCAGTGTCAGACGTTGGAGGACTCGCGTAGCTCGCAGCGCACGGTCGACCGAACTTTCATACGCAGCCCTACTAAGCGGGTGATACGTCAAACGGTGAGTCAGCTGTTATATTTAGGCCTACACCAAACATTCAGTTTCTGGTTATTTTTTGGTTTTGCCACCAGAGTCACCACTACTCAACCAACCTTGCTTTGTGTAGTTGTGAATTTCTGTTTGTAGTTAAGTTAGGTAGGTATTAAAATTTCAACATGAAAATGGGTTAAAATAGCCAACAGTTATCAAGAAATGTTGTATATGCAGGTGCCACAGCCTGGTGGGTTGAAGGCTAGTGGGGGGCCGTCACTGCGACCTTCGCGACCACACGACCACAAGGTGACCAGTGTGGGTGCCCGGGAACCTCGCCTAGCCTGGGGAGAACAGAACACACACATCTCTGATGAGTAAGTCACCAAATACACCACGAATATAGGGGTCTGGGGGCCAACTTCAGTTTAGGGTGACAAGTTTGGTCAATATCGGTTTGATTGAAAAAAATATTAATTGTGTACTTCAATCGGTTTATAAATAATACTGCACATCTCTCATATCACGGTATGTCATGAATACCTTCCATGGTCACAGTGAAATCCATAACATGTTCTGTAGTCTTGACGTAAACACGATCGTCTCCTGCAGTCACAGTGAAATATAGAATCAATGAAATCTGTGGTCATGATAACATCATGGTTGTCTTTCACGATTGCGGCTTAACTGTTGAACACCCCACGCAATTGTAGCAAAATTGTCATTCTTCAATGGCGCATCAAGGTGAACATTTTTTCCAGCCCAAACGTATCCCTCAGGCCAATTGTTGGCCCATCTGACCTCAAAATATTGATGACCCGCAAATCCCTACATAAATATTGTATAAACCACCTTCTACTTACCCTGTTTTAGGTTTAGAATTTAACATAGGACAGGTGTCCAAGCAACTTTGAAACTATTGTACATGAAATTTGATAATCAGGCTCCCAAATAGTAGTTTTTCTTTGGCAGTCAAAATTTAATGCTTCCTATCTGGTGTGTTATTACAAGCTTCAAGAAAAAGTACAACAGTATCTAGTTTGAACCACTAACTTTTCACCTGACTGATATAAATCGTGTGATTGACTATTAAGCTGACAATTTATCAATAGTTAACTGTAACTTGTGTTTGCAGGGAGGGAGGGTTTCTTGAGAGAGTAGACGAGCCTCATGCAGCGTTCACTCCGGGAATGCCAGCTCGCACCATCACCTACGCAGACGACGAGACTGATAGTGATAGACTGTTTGAAACCCCCTTGTATGGAGAACAACTACCTCCTGTACAGGTATTTTTATTTGCCTTAATACCCGAGTTGGTTTTTGCAGGAAATAATACTTTTGGAATACATAGAGGAAGAAGGAATTAATAACGAACTTGCCCTCAGAGATGAGTTCCAGGAAGTTTACAGCACTTTTAACTAGGGATGTCTAGATTCTAAATCCACTAACACTTGGACATTGGTATCAGTCTCAAGAATCGATCGGCAAAAATCTATTTCTATACCTATACCCAACACGACTGTGAAAATTGTGTGATTGGAAACTCACAAGAAAAGTCAATTCTTAACTATTTTTCCCATCAAGCTATAAATGACTATAAATACTATCTAACTAAAGATCGACTTAAGTAACTTGGCCAGTGTATGGATTGTTCCCGTCCAATAAATATTTTAAATGCCAATATTGTTGATAAACACAAACAAATATCTAACTTGTTTTGGATCACTGACATGTAGACCTACAGCCTTTAAGATATTTTTCCAGACGGAAGAAGGGCTAGTGTCCATCAGGATGAGGCCGGATGAGCAAGGCAGGTTCGGGTTCAATGTGAAGGGTGGAAGTGACCTGAACATGCCTATCCTAGTGTCCAGGGTGGCTCCTAACACGCCAGCGGACACTTGCTACCCCAAACTGAGCGAAGGGGACCAGGTCAGTACAATCATAGACTAACATACAGAAGTAGACTTCTCATTCCATTGTAAATTTTGAAGCTTGTTTTTCAAGTCTAGTTCATGTACGATGACACTGATTGCTAGTGTCAAAATTTTGTTTCTATTATTTTAGGGTTAATTTCATGATTTGTGGTTTACTGTTTGGTCATTAGGGGACGAGTTATTGTTTATGATTATATCGTTTTATTTGGTTAAACAGGGTTTTAAACGACTGAATAAAGAAACAAATTGTAAACAAAACACGACCTTTACAGTGCACCGAACAGAACTAACAATAAAATTGGCTTTAGCACTCTAAGGATGAGAAATCTACTCAGGGAGTATGTTTTATCTATGGTACAAGTAACATAGCCATATCACTCCCATGTTTATGTTATGCCAGTTCGCAATGAGGGTGTAAAGTTAATACTAGAGTCATAAGAAACATAAATTTGAAAAAATAGTTTCAACCCAGTTAATTTGACTTAAATTAAAGTTCTGTGCTTGAACATTTCTGTATCCACAGGTGCTTCTAATCAACGGGGTGGATGTGGGTCACATGCAGCATGACCAGGTAGTGAATCTGATAAGAGCGGCCAGAGACTCCAGGATGGGCGAACTCATACTCACAGTCAGACCTAATGGTAAGTGCAGTATCAGTCAACTAATACTCAAACTTCAAATATATATTGCTTGAGACACTTTACCTTTGTAATCAAAATTTAATTAATCGTCTGCCCTGTTGTTATGGAGCCAAATCTAGCTCTTTGAGTTTGTGCTTCTGCAGAGTTGTGGTGACAAGCTAATCTACTTGGTAATTAAAGCTTGTGGAGGGCAATCTTTTACTATACGACTCATTGAGTTTCTAGTAAAAGACAAATTTGGGACCTGTTTCCATTTTAAATCCCAAGAGTTCCCAACTATCCACACCGATGCAAAAGTCCAATCCCTACGGGAATAAGTTGAAGCACTAGTTGAAGCGTGCTTTGCATTAAGACCAAGCTTGGTCTTAATTTTTTTTGCCACTGTATCTGCTTTTTACCATGAACATCCTAGGCCTACTATTGCAAAATAATTCATGTAGTCATCTATGTCTATGTTCTTAGTTCTTATTATTCTTCTGTTACCGGTACATTATTATTCTTCAGAAGGTTCTTACTACTTGCTTCTTATCTTCTACTACTTCCTTCTGAAACCCCCTTGTAGTGGCGAAATATCAAATTATTTTTGTTGTGAACTACTTTTGTGCTGTGTAACTATTCTTTTCTAGGGTAAGTTGTGATTCCATTCCATCTTCCAGTATGATGTTTCTAAGCTAAGTGCCTTTTCCTCCAATAAACTGATATTTTCATGCCAAGTGTTGTGTGTCCGCAGCTGTGTATGAAGCAGATAACCTGGAGGAGGAGCCGGCATATCAGTATGTGCCAGACACAGACACGCCACACCCCATCACTTTAGGCAGCGACGCCCTCGGACAGTCCATGCTGCTGCTGGCCGACGGACTGGCTAGCGGGGCGCTGCTGCAACAGTTTGACAAACTGTACCGTAAGAAACCTGGCATGTCCACCGCAGACGCCAAGCGTGCCGAGAACCAAGTCAAAAACAGATACAGAGACATATCACCATGTGAGTGGCAGTTGTTGAAGTAGCTGGTTATGTTATTTAAGATATTGTGTACATTTTACATTATGATAAATAAAAACAAAGTTACATTAATGTAACATGGTTGACGTTTTAGGATCTGGAATCTGATCTTGTTCTTGGATAAGAAAGTATCTGAAACCTAACAAAATTAGTAGAAAAAACAGCAAAAGTTGGAAAATCACAGTTACAAAAAAACACAGAGAAGTAAAACCAAGATTAAAACCAAACCCCTCAATAAAACTATAAGGTAATAAACAAAATTAGGAGAATATAATTGACACATCTTCTCAAGATATGTTAGAATGATTTTGATTTTTGTTGTCATCAACATCTCCCAAAATCGCACAGACTTAATCGAGTTGTCTGCCATAGTGACGAAATCGTAACAATCTCCCACGATTGCAGAAACTTCTCCCTGGCGCACAGGCAAAATCGTCACATATCCCTCAGTCCCAGAGACACCCTCATCGTCTCCTGTGATCCCGTTCTGCAATCTTGATACTGCATTTCTGCTTTTTTTACACAGGTCCAATCCTACTAAAAATACCTTTTGCTCTATCCGCAACAATACCGCACTGTCGCCTACTGTTCTGCTTTAGGGATGGAGACATCATTGTCGCAACTCGCAATCACGGCAAAATCTATGACCTTTGAAACAAATTGAGTCCAGAGAAAATTCCAAAATAATTTAAATCCCGTATAAAAGTTTTGGGACCCATCAATGTCCATCCCTTTAGTTAACCAAATGTAAATTATGTGGTAATAAACAGAATTGCCATTAGAGGTGATGAATGTAAAAATTCACTTTGTTCCATAAATTTCATCTTCAGTTTTAGTTATTTTACCCTGTTGGTGTAAGTGT
>NW_026542954.1:0-86485 GCF_028750875.1 Macrosteles quadrilineatus
AACGATCCATCTTTGATGCATCTATGATGCATCTATGATTCATCTATGATGCATCAATGATCCATCTTTGATGCATCTATGATGCATCAATGATCCATCTTTGATGCATCTATGATGCATCTATGATTCATCTATGATGCATCAATGATCCATCTTTGACGCATCTATGATCCATCTTTGATGCATCTATGATGCATCAATGATCCATCTTTGATGCATCTATGATGCATCTATGATTCATCTATGATGCATCAATGATCCATCTTTGATGCATCTATGATGCATCAATGATCCATCTTTGATGCATCTATAATGCATCTATGATTCATCTATGATGCATCAATGATCCATCTTTGATGCATCTATGATGCATCAATGATCCATCTTTGATGCATCTATGATGCATCTATGATTCATCTATGATGCATCAATGATCCATCTTTAATGCATCTTTGATGCATCTATGATGCATCTTTGATGCATCTATGATGCATCTATGATTCATCTATGATGCATCAATGATCCATCTTTGATGCATCTATGATGCATCTATGATTCATCTATGATGCATCAATGATCCATCTTTGATGCATCTATGATGCATCTATGATTCATCTATGATGCATCACTGATCCATCTATGATGCATCTATGTTCCATCTATGATGCATCTATGTTCCATCTATGAAGCATCTACGATGTATCTATGATGAATCTATGATGCACCTATGATGCATCTATGATCCATCTATGATGCATCTATGTTGCATCTATGATGCATCTGTGATCCATCTATGATGCATCTATGATCCATCTATGATACATCTATGATCCATCATCTATGTTCCATCTATGATGCATCATCTTTGATCTATCTATGATCCATCTATGATCCTACCTATGATCAATCTACAATCTATGATACATCTATGATGCATCTATGTTCCATTTTTGATGCATCTATGCACTATCTATGATGCATCTATGCACCATCTATGATGCATCATAGATTCATCATAGATACATCATAGATGCATCATAGATGGAACATAGATGGATCATAGATGGATCATAGATGCGTCATAGATGGAACATAGATGCATCATAGATGGATCATAGATGCGTCATAGATGGATCATAGATGCATCATAGATGAATCATTGATGGATCATAGATGAATCATAGATGCATCATAGATAAAACGTAGATGCATCATAGATGGAACGTAGATGCATCAAAGATGGATCATTGATGCATCATAGATGCATCAAAGATGGATCATTGATGCATCATAGATGCATCATTGATGCATCATAGATGAACCATAGATGCATCAAAGGATGGATCATTGATGCATCATAGATGCATCATAGATGCATCAAAGATGGATCATTGATGCATCATAGATGAATCATAGATTCATCATAGATGCATCAAAGGATGGATCATTGATGCATTATAGATGCATCAAAGATGGATCATTGATGCATCATAGATGAATCATAGATGCATCATAGATGCATCAAAGGATGGATCATTGATGCATTATAGATGCATCAAAGATGGATCATTGATGCATCATAGATAAATCATAGATGCATCATAGATGCATCAAAGATGGATCATTGATGCATCATAGATGCATCAAAGATGGATCATTGATGCATCATAGATGAATCATAGATGCATCAAAGATGCATCAAAGATGGATCATTGATGCATCATAGATGCATCATAGATGCATCATAGGATGGATCATTGATGCATCATTGATGCATCAAAGATGGATCATTGATGCATCATAGATGAATCATAGATGCATCATAGATGCATCAAAGATGGATTATTGATGCATCATAGATGAATCATAGATGCATCATAGGATGGATCATTGATGCATCATAGATGCATCAAAGATGGATCATTGATTCATCATAGATGAATCATAGATGCATCATAGATGCATCAAAGATGGATCATTGATGCATCATAGATGCATCAAAGATGGATCATTGATGCATCATAGATGCATCAAAGATGGATCATTGATGCATCATAGATGCATCAAAGATGGATCATTGATGCATCATAGATGCATCAAAGATGGATCATTGATGCATCAAAGATGAATCATAGATGCATCATAGATGCATCAAAGATGAATCATAGATGCATCATAGATGCATCAAAGATGGATCATTGATGCATCATAGATGCATCAAAGATGGATCATTGATGCATCATAGATGCATCAAAGATGGATCATTGATGCATCATAGATGAATCATAGATGCATCATAGATGCATCAAAGGATGGATCATTGATGCATCATAGATGCATCAAAGATGGATCATGATGCATCTATGATTCATCTATGATGCATCAATGATCCATCTTTGATGCATCTATGATGCATCAATGATCCATCCTTTGATGCATCTATGATGCATCTATGATTCATCTATGATGCATCAATGATCCATCTTTGATGCATCAATGATCCATCTTTGATGCATCTATGATGCATCTATGATTCATCTATGATGCATCAATGATCCATCTTTGATGCATCTATGATGCATCTAGATGCATCAAAGATGGATCATTGATGATCCATCTTTGATGCATCTATGATTCATCTATGATGCATTAATGATCCATCTTTGATGCATCTATGATGCATCAATGATCCATCTTTGATGCATCTATGATGCATCAATGATCCATCTTTGATGCATCTATGATTCATCCATGATGCATCAATGATCCATATTTGATGCATCTATGATGCATCTATGATTCATCTATGATGCATCAATGATCCATCTTTGATGCATCTATGATGAATCTATGATTCATCTATGATGCATCAATGATCCATCTATGATGCATCTATGTTCCATCTATGATGCATCTATGTTCCATCTATGATGCATTCCATCTATGACGCATCTATGTTCCATCTATGAAGCATCTATGATGTATCTATGATGAATCTATGATGCATCTATGATGCATCTATGATCCATCTATGATGCATCTATGTTGCATCTATGATGCATCTGTGATCCATCTATGATGCATCTATGATCCATCTATGATACATCTATGATCCTACCTATGATCAATCTACAATCTATGATACATCTATGATGCATCTATGTTCCATTTTTGATGCATCTATGCACTATCTATGATGCATCTATGCACCATCTATGATGCATCATAGATTCATCATAGATACATCATAGATGCATCATAGATGGAACATAGATGGATCATAGATGGATCATAGATGCGTCATAGATGGAACATAGATGCATCATAGATGGATCATAGATGCGTCATAGATGGATCATAGATACATCATAGATGAATCATTGATGGATCATAGATGAATCATAGATGCATCATAGATGGAACGTAGATGCATCATAGATGGAACGTAGATGCATCAAAGATGGATCATTGATGCATCATAGATGCATCATTGATGCATCATAGATGAATCATAGATGCATCATAGATGCATCAAAGGATGGATCATTGATGCATCATAGATGCATCAAAGATGGATCATTGATGCATCATAGATGAATCATAGATGCATCAAAAATGGATCATTGATGCATCATAGATGCATCAAAGATGGATCATTGATGCATCATAGATGAATCATAGATGCATCATAGATGCATCAAAGATGGATCATTGATGCATCATAGATGAATCATTGATGGATCATAGATGAATCATAGATGCATCATAGATGGAACGTAGATGCATCATAGCATCAATGATCCATCTTTGATGCATCTATGATGCATCTATGATTCATCTATGATGCATCAATGATCCATCTTTGATGCATCTATGATCCATCTTTGATGCATCTATGATGCATCAATGATCCATCCTTTGATGCATCTATGATGCATCAATGATCCATCCTTTGATGTATCTATGATTCATCTATGATGCATCAATGATCCATCTTTGATGCATCTATGATGCATCAATGATCCATCTTTGATGCATCTATGATGCATCTATGATTCATCTATGATGCATCAATGATCCATCTTTGATGCATCTATGATGCATCAATGATTCATCTATGATGCATCAATGATCCATCCTTTGATGCATCTATGATGCATCTATGATTCATCTATGATGCATCAATGATCCATCTTTGATGCATCTATGATGCATCTATGATTCATCTATGATGCATCAATGATCCATCTTTGATGCATCTATGATGCATCAATGATCCATCTTTGATGCATCTATGATGCATCTATGATTCATCTATGATGCTTCAATGATTCATCTTTGATGCATCTATGATGCATCAATGATCCATCCTTTGATGCATCTATGATGCATCTATGATTCATCTATGATGCATCAATGATCCATCTTTGATGCATCAATGATCCATCTTTGATGCATCTATGATGCATCAATGATCCATCTTTGATGCATCTATGATTCATCTATGATGCATCAATGATCCATCTTTGATGCATCTATGATGCATCAATGATCCATCTTTGATGCATCTATGATGCATCTATGATTCATCTATGATGCATCAATGATCCATCTATGATGCATCTATGTTCCATCTATGATGCATCTATGTTCCATCTATGATGCATTCCATCTATGACGCATCTATGTTCCATCTCTGAAGCATCTATGATGTATCTATGATGAATCTATGATGCATCTATGATGCATCTATGATCCATCTATGATGCATCTATGTTGCATCTATGATGCATCTGTGATCCATCTATGATGCATCTATGATCCATCTATGATCCTACCTATGATCAATCTACAATCTATGATACATCTATGATGCATCTATGTTCCATTTTTGATGCATCTATGCACTATCTATGATGCATCTATGCACCATCTATGATGCATCATAGATTTATCATAGATACATCATAGATGCATCATAGATGGAACATAGATGGATCATAGATGGATCATAGATGCGTCATAGATGGAACATAGATGCATCATAGATGGATCATAGATGCGTCATAGATGGATCATAGATGCATCATATATGAATCATAGATGGAACGTAGATGGAACGTAGATGCATCAAAGATGGATCATTGATGCATCATAAATGCATCAAAGATGGATCATTGATGCATCTATGATGCATCATAGATGCATCAAAGGATGGATCATTGATGCATCATAGATGCATCAAAGATGGATCATTGATGCATCATAGATGAATCATAGATGCATCATAGATGCATCAAAGATGGATCATTGATGCATCATGGATGCATCAAAGATGGATCATTGATGCATCATAGATGCATCAAAGATGGATCATTGATGCATCATAGATGAATCATAGATGCATCATAGATGCATCAAAGATGGATCATTAATGCATCATAGATGCATCAAAGATGGATCATTGATGCATCATATATGCATCAAAGATGATGCATCAAAGATGGATCATTGATGCATCATAGATGCATCAAAGATGGATCATTGATGCATCATAGATGAATCATAGATGCATCATAGATGCATCAAAGGATGGATCATTGATGCATCATAGATGCATCAAAGATGGATCATTGATGCATCATGGATGCATCAAAGATGGATCATTGATGCATCATAGATGCATCAAAGATGGATCATTGATGCATCATAGATGAATCATAGATGCATCATAGATGCATCAAAGATGGATCATTGATGCATCATAGATGCATCAAAGATGGATCATTGATGCATCATATATGCATCAAAGATGATGCATCAAAGATGGATCATTGATGCATCATAGATGCATCAAAGATGGATCATTGATGCATCATAGATGAATCATAGATGCATCATAGATGCATCAAAGATGGATCATTGATGTATCATAGATGCATCAAAGATGGATCACAGATGCATCATAGATGAATCAAAGATGCATCATAGATAAATCATAGATGCATCATAGATGCATCAAAGATGGATCATTGATGCATCATAGATGAATCATAGATGCATCAAAGATGGATCATTGATGCATCATAGATGCATCAAAGATGGATCACAGATGCATCATAGATGGATCATAGATGCATCATAGATGCATCATAGATTCATCATAGATACATCATAGATGCTTCATAGATGGAACATAGATGCGTCATAGATGGAATGCATCATAGATGGAACATAGATGCATCATAGATGGAACATAGATGCATCATAGATGGATCATTGATCCATCATAGATGAATCATAGATGAATCATAGATGCATCATAGATGCATCAAAGATGGATCATTGATGCATCATAGATGCATCATAGATGCATCAAAGATGGATCATTGATGCATCATAGATGCATCAAAGATGGATCATTGATGCATCATAGATGAATCATAGATGCATCATAGATGCATCAAAGGATGGATCATTGATGCATCATAGATGCATCAAAGATGGATCATTGATGCATCATAGATGAATCATAGATGCATCATAGATGCATCAAAGATGGATCATTGATGCATCATAGATGCATCAAAGATGGATCATTGATGCATCATAGATGGATCATAGATGCATCATAGATGCATCAAAGATGGATCATTGATGCATCATAGATGAATCATTGATGGATCATAGATGAATCATAGATGCATCATAGATGGAACGTAGATGCATCATAGCATCAATGATCCATCTTTGATGCATCTATGATGCATCTATGATTCATCTATGATGCATCAATGATCCATCTTTGATGCATCTATGATGCATTAATGATCCATCCTTTGATGCATCTATGATTCATCTATTATGCATCAATGATCCATCTTTGATGCATCATAGATGCATCAAAGATGAATCATAGATGCATCATAGATGCATCAAAGGATGGATCATTGATGCATCATAGATGCATCAAAGATGGATCATTGATGCATCATAGATGAATCATTGATGCATCATAGATGAATCAAAGATGGATCATTGATGCATCATAGATGAATCATAGATGCATCATAGATGCATCAAAGATGGATCATTGATGCATCATAGATGCATCAAAGATGGATCATTGATGCATCATAGATGAATCATAGATGCATCAAAGGATGGATCATTGATGCATCATAGATGCATCAAAGATGGATCATAGATGCATCAAAGATGGATCATTGATGCATCATAGATGAATCATAGATGCATCATAGATGCATCAAAGATGGATCATTGATGCTATGATGCATCTACGTTCCATCTATAATGCATCTATGATTCATCTATGATCCATCAATGATTCATCTATGATGCATCAATGATCCATCTTTGATGCATCTATGATGCATCTATGATTCATCTATGATGCATCAATGATCCATCTTTGATGCATCTATGATGCATCAATGATCCATCTTTGATGCATCTATGATGCATCAATGATCCATCTTTGATGCATCTATGATGCATCTATGATTCATCAATGATCCATCTTTGATGCATCTATGATGCATCAATGATCCATCCTTTGATGCATCTATGATGCATCTATGATTCATCTATGATGCATCAATGATCCATCTATGATGCATCTATGATTCATCTATGATGGATCAATGATCCATCTATGATGCATCTATGTTCCATCTATGATGCATCTATGTTCCATCTATGATGCATTCCATCTATGACGCATCTATGTTCCATCTATGAAGCATCTATGATGTATCTATGATGAATCTATGATGCATCTATGATGCATCTATGATCCATCTATGATGCATCTGTGATCCATCTTTGATGCATCTATGATGCATCAATGATCCATCTTTGATGCATCTATGATGCATCTATGATTCATCTATGATTCATCAATGATCCATCTTTGATGCATCTATGATGCATCTATGATTTATCTATGATGCATCTTTGATTCATCTATGATGCATCTGTGATCCATCTTTGATGCATCTATGATGCATCAATGATCCATCTTTGATGCATCTATGATGCATCTATGATTCATCTATGATGCATCAATGATCCATCTTTGATGCAGATGCATCAATGATTCATCTATGATGCATCAATGATCCATCTTTGATGCATCTATGATGCATCAATGATCCATCCTTTGATGCATCTATGATGCATCTATGATTCATCTATGATGCATCAATGATCCATCTTTGATGCATCTATGATGCATCTATGATTCATCTATGATGCATCAATGATCCATCTTTGATGCATCTATGATGAATCTATGATTCATCTATGATGCATCAATGATCCATCTATGATGCATCTATGTTCCATCTATGATGCATCTATGTTCCATCTATGATGCATTCCATCTATGACGCATCTATGTTCCATCTATGAAGCATCTATGATGTATCTATGATGAATCTATGATGCATCTATGATGCATCTATGATCCATCTATGATGCATCTATGTTGCATCTATGATGCATCTGTGATCCATCTATGATGCATCTATGATCCATCTATGATACATCCATGATCCTACCTATGATCAATCTACAATCTATGATACATCTATGATGCATCTATGTTCCATTTTTGATGCATCTATGCACTATCTATGATGCATCTATGCACCATCTATGATGCATCATAGATTCATCATAGATACATCATAGATGCATCATAGATGGAACAAAGATGGATCATAGATGGATCATAGATGCGTCATAGATGGAACATAGATGCATCATAGATGGATCATAGATGCGTCATAGATGGATCATAGATACATCATAGATGAATCATTGATGGATCATAGATGAATCATAGATGCATCATAGATGGAACGTAGATGCATCATAGATGGAACGTAGATGCATCAAAGATGGATCATTGATGCATCATAGATGCATCATTGATGCATCATAGATGAATCATAGATGCATCATAGATGCATCAAAGGATGGATCATTGATGCATCATAGATGCATCAAAGATGGATCATTGATGCATCATAGATGAATCATAGATGCATCAAAGATGGATCATTGATGCATCATAGATGAATCATAGATGCATCATAGATGCATCAAAGATGGATCATTGATGCATCATAGATGAATCATTGATGGATCATAGATGAATCATAGATGCATCATAGATGGAACGTAGATGCATCATAGCATCAATGATCCATCTTTGATGCATCTATGATGCATCTATGATTCATCTATGATGCATCAATGATCCATCTTTGATGCATCTATGATCCATCTTTGATGCATCTATGATGCATCAATGATCCATCCTTTGATGCATCTATGATGCATCAATGATCCATCCTTTGATGCATCTATGATTCATCTATGATGCATCAATGATCCATCTTTGATGCATCTATGATGCATCAATGATCCATCTTTGATGCATCTATGATGCATCTATGATTCATCTATGATGCATCAATGATCCATCTTTGATGCATCTATGATGCATCAATGATTCATCTATGATGCATCAATGATCCATCCTTTGATGCATCTATGATGCATCTATGATTCATCTATGATGCATCAATGATCCATCTTTGATGCATCTATGATGCATCTATGATTCATCTATGATGCATCAATGATCCATCTTTGATGCATCTATGATGCATCAATGATCCATCTTTGATGCATCTATGATGCATCTATGATTCATCTATGATGCATCAATGATTCATCTTTGATGCATCTATGATGCATCAATGATCCATCCTTTGATGCATCTATGATGCATCTATGATTCATCTATGATGCATCAATGATCCATCTTTGATGCATCAATGATCCATCTTTGATGCATCTATGATGCATCAATGATCCATCTTTGATGCATCTATGATTCATCTATGATGCATCAATGATCCATCTTTGATGCATCTATGATGCATCAATGATCCATCTTTGATGCATCTATGATGCATCTATGATTCATCTATGATGCATCAATGATCCATCTATGATGCATCTATGTTCCATCTATGATGCATCTATGTTCCATCTATGATGCATTCCATCTATGACGCATCTATGTTCCATCTATGAAGCATCTATGATGTATCTATGATGAATCTATGATGCATCTATGATGCATCTATGATCCATCTATGATGCATCTATGATCCATCTATGATGCATCTATGTTGCATCTATGATGCATCTGTGATCCATCTATGATGCATCTATGATCCATCTATGATCCTACCTATGATCAATCTACAATCTATGATACATCTATGATGCATCTATGTTCCATTTTTGATGCATCTATGCACTATCTATGATGCATCTATGCACCATCTATGATGCATCATAGATTCATCATAGATACATCATAGATGCATCATAGATGAATCATTGATGGATCATAGATGAATCATAGATGCATCATAGATGGAACGTAGATGCATCATAGATGGAACGTAGATGCATCAAAGATGGATCATTGATGCATCATAAATGCATCAAAGATGGATCATTGATGCATCTATGATGCATCATAGATGCATCAAAGGATGGATCATTGATGCATCATAGATGCATCAAAGATGGATCATTGATGCATCATAGATGAATCATAGATGCATCATAGATGCATCAAAGATGGATCATAGATGCATCAAAGGATGGATCATTGATGCATCATAGATGCATCAAAGATGGATCATTGATGCATCATAGATGAATCATAGATGCATCATAGATGCATCAAAGATGGATCATTGATGCATCATAGATGCATCAAAGATGGATCATTGATGCATCATATATGCATCAAAGATGATGCATCAAAGATGGATCATTGATGCATCATAGATGCATCAAAGATGGATCATTGATGCATCATAGATGAATCATAGATGCATCATAGATGCATCAAAGATGGATCATTGATGTATCATAGATGCATCAAAGATGGATCACAGATGCATCATAGATGAATCAAAGATGCATCATAGATAAATCATAGATGCATCATAGATGCATCAAAGATGGATCATTGATGCATCATAGATGCATCAAAGATGGATCATTGATGCATCATAGATGAATCATAGATGCATCAAAGATGGATCATTGATGCATCATAGATGCATCAAAGATGGATCACAGATGCATCATAGATGGATCATAGATGCATCATAGATGCATCATAGATTCATCATAGATACATCATAGATGCTTCATAGATGGAATGCATCATAGATGGAACATAGATGCATCATAGATGGAACATAGATGCATCATAGATGGATCATTGATCCATCATAGATGAATCATAGATGAATCATAGATGCATCATAGATGCATCAAAGATGGATCATTGATGCATCATAGATGCATCAAAGATGGATCATTGATGCATCATAGATGAATCATAGATGCATCATAGATGCATCAAAGGATGGATCATTGATGCATCATAGATGCATCAAAGATGGATCATTGATGCATCATAGATGAATCATAGATGCATCATAGATGCATCAAAGATGGATCATTGATGCATCATAGATGCATCAAAGATGGATCATTGATGCATCATAGATGAATCATAGATGCATCATAGATGCATCATAGATGCATCAAAGATGGATCATTGATGCATCATAGATGAATCATTGATGGATCATAGATGAATCATAGATGCATCATAGATGGAACGTAGATGCATCATAGCATCAATGATCCATCTTTGATGCATCTATGATGCATCTATGATTCATCTATGATGCATCAATGATCCATCCTTTGATGCATCTATGATTCATCTATTATGCATCAATGATCCATCTTTGATGCATCATAGATGCATCAAAGATGGATCATTGATGCATCATAGATGAATCATAGATGCATCATAGATGCATCAAAGGATGGATCATTGATGCATCATAGATGCATCAAAGATGGATCATTGATGCATCATAGATGAATCATTGATGCATCATAGATGAATCAAAGATGGATCATTGATGCATCATAGATGAATCATAGATGCATCATAGATGCATCAAAGATGGATCATTGATGCATCATAGATGCATCAAAGATGGATCATTGATGCATCATAGATGAATCATAGATGCATCAAAGGATGGATCATTGATGCATCATAGATGCATCAAAGATGGATCATAGATGCATCAAAGATGGATCATTGATGCATCATAGATGAATCATAGATGCATCATAGATGCATCAAAGATGGATCATTGATGCTATGATGCATCTACGTTCCATCTATAATGCATCTATGATTCATCTATGATCCATCAATGATTCATCTATGATGCATCAATGATCCATCTTTGATGCATCTATGATGCATCTATGATTCATCTATGATGCATCAATGATCCATCTTTGATGCATCTATGATGCATCAATGATCCATCTTTGATGCATCTATGATGCATCTATGATTCATCAATGATCCATCTTTGATGCATCTATGATGCATCAATGATCCATCCTTTGATGCATCTATGATGCATCTATGATTCATCTATGATGCATCAATGATCCATCTATGATGCATCTATGATTCATCTATGATGGATCAATGATCCATCTATGATGCATCTATGTTCCATCTATGATGCATCTATGTTCCATCTATGATGCATTCCATCTATGACGCATCTATGTTCCATCTATGAAGCATCTATGATGTATCTATGATGAATCTATGATGCATCTATGATGCATCTATGATCCATCTATGATGCATCTGTGATCCATCTTTGATGCATCTATGATGCATCAATGATCCATCTTTGATGCATCTATGATGCATCTATGATTCATCTATGATGCATCAATGATCCATCTTTGATGCATCTATGATGCATCTATGATTTATCTATGATGCATCTTTGATTCATCTATGATGCATCTGTGATCCATCTTTGATGCATCTATGATGCATCAATGATCCATCTTTGATGCATCTATGATGCATCTATGATTCATCTATGATGCATCAATGATCCATCTTTGATGCAGATGCATCAATGATTCATCTATGATGCATCAATGATCCATCTTTGATGCAGATGCATCAATGATTCATCTATGATGCATCAATGATCCATCTTTGATGCATCTATGATGCATCAATGATCCATCCTTTGATGCATCTATGATGCATCTATGATTCATCTATGATGCATCAATGATCCATCTTTGATGCATCTATGATGCATCTATGATTCATCTATGATGCATCAATGATCCATCTTTGATGCATCTATGATGCATCAATGATCCATCTTTGATGCATCTATGATGCATCTATGATTCATCTATGTTGCATCAATGATTCATCTTTGATGCATCTATGATGCATCAATGATCCATCCTTTGATGCATCTATGATGCATCTATGATTCATCTATGATGCATCAATGATCCATCTTTGATGCATCTATGATGCATCAATGATCCATCTTTGATGCATCAATGATCCATCTTTGATGCATCTATGATGCATCAATGATCCATCTTTGATGCATCTATGATTCATCTATGATGCATCAATGATCCATCTTTGATGCATCTATGATGCATCAATGATCCATCTTTGATGCATCTATGATGCATCTATGATTCATCTATGATGCATCAATGATCCATCTATGATGCATCTATGTTCCATCTATGATGCATCTATGTTCCATCTATGATGCATTCCATCTATGACGAATCTATGTTCCATCTATGAAGCATCTATGATGCATCTATGATGCATCTATGATCCATCTATGATGCATCTATGTTGCATCTATGATGCATCTGTGATCCATCAATGATGCATCTATGATCCATCTATGATCCTACCTATGATCAATCTACAATCTATGATACATCTATGATGCATCTATGTTCCATTTTTGATGCATCTATGCACTATCTATGATGCATCTATGCACCATCTATGATGCATCATAGATTCATCATAGATACATCATAGATGCATCATAGATGGAACATAGATGGATCATAGATGAATCAAAGATGCATCATAGATAAATCATAGATGCATCATAGATGCATCAAAGATGGATCATTGATGCATCATAGATGCATCAAAGATGGATCATTGATGCATCATAGATGAATCATAGATGCATCATAGATGGATCATTGATGCATCATAGATGAATCATAGATGCATCATAGATGCATCAAAGATGGATCATTGATGCATCATAGATGCATCAAAGATGGATCATTGATGCATCATAGATGAATCATAGATGCATCATAGATGCATCAAAGATGGATCATTGATGCATCATAGATGCATCAAAGATGGATCACAGATGCATCATAGATGGATCATAGATGCATCATAGATGCATCATAGATTCATCATAGATACATCATAGATGCTTCATAGATGGAACATAGATGCGTCATAGATGGAATGCATCATAGATGGAACATAGATGCATCATAGATGGAACATAGATGCATCATAGATGGATCATTGATCCATCATAGATGAATCATAGATGCATCATAGATGGATCATTGATGCATCATAGATGAATCATAGATGCATCATAGATGCATCAAAGATGGATCATTGATGCATCATAGATGCATCAAAGATGGATCATTGATGCATCATAGATGAATCATAGATGCATCATAGATGCATCAAAGGATGGATCATTGATGCATCATAGATGCATCAAAGATGGATCATTGATGCATCATAGATGAATCATAGATGCATCATAGATGCATCAAAGATGGATCATTGATGCATCATAGATGCATCAAAGATGGATCATTGATGCATCATAGATGAATCATAGATGCATCATAGATGCATCAAAGATGGATCATTGATGCATCATAGATGAATCATTGATGGATCATAGATGAATCATAGATGCATCATAGATGGAACGTAGATGCATCATAGCATCAATGATCCATCTTTGATGCATCTATGATGCATCTATGATTCATCTATGATGCATCAATGATCCATCTTTGATGCATCTATGATGCATCAATGATCCATCTTTGATGCATCTATGATCCATCTTTGATGCATCTATGATGCATCAATGATCCATCCTTTGATGCATCTATGATTCATCTATGATGCATCAATGATCCATCTTTGATGCATCTATGATGCATCAATTTTCCATCTTTGATGCATCTATGATGCATCTATGATTCATCTATGATGCATCAATGATCCATCTTTGATGCATCTGATATGCATCAATGATTCATCTATGATGCATCAATGATCCATCCTTTGATGCATCTATGATGCATCTATGATTCATCTATGATGCATCAATGATCCATCTTTGATGCATCTATGATGCATCAATGATCCATCTTTGATGCATCTATGATGCATCAATGATCCATCTTTGATGCATCTATGATGCATCTATGATTCATCTATGATGCATCAATGATCCATCTTTGATGCATCTATGATGCATCTATGATTCATCTATGATGCATCAATGATTCATCTTTGATGCATCTATGATGCATCAATGATCCATCCTTTGATGCATCTATGATGCATCTATGATTCATCTATGATGCATCAATGATCCATCTTTGATGCATCTATGATGCATCAATGATCCATCTTTGATGCATCAATGATCCATCTTTGATGCATCTATGATGCATCTATGATTCATCTATGATGCATCAATGATCCATCTTTGATGCATCTATGATGCATCAATGATCCATCTTTGATGCATCTATGATGCATCAATGATCCATCTTTGATGCATCTATGATGCATCTATGATTCATCTATGATGCATCAATGATCCATCTTTGATGCATCTATGATGCATCAATGATCCATCCTTTGATGCATCTATGATGCATCTATGATTCATCTATGATGGATCAATGATCCATCTATGATGCATCTATGTTCCATCTATGATGCATCTATGTTCCATCTATGATGCATTCCATCTATGACGCATCTATGTTCCATCTATGAAGCATCTATGATGTATCTATGATGAATCTATGATGCATCTATGATCCATCTATGATGCATCTGTGATCCATCTTTGATGCATCTATGATGCATCAATGATCCATCTTTGATGCATCTATGATGCATCAATGATCCATCTTTGATGCATCTATGATGCATCTATGATTTATCAATGATGCATCTTTGATTCATCTATGATGCATCAATGATCCATCTTTGATGCATCTATGATGCATCAATGATCCATCTTTGATGCATCTATGATGCATCTATGATTCATCTATGATGCATCAATGATCCATCTTTGATGCATCATAGATGAATCATAGATGCATCATAGATGCATCAAAGATGGATCATTGATGCATCATAGATGCATCAAAGATGGATCATTGATGCATCAAAGATGGATCATTGATGCATCATAGATGCATCAAAGATGGATCATTGATGCATCATAGATGAATAATAGATGCATCATAGATGCATCAAAGATGGATCATTGATGCATCAAAGATGGATCACAGATGCATCATAGATGAATCAAAGATGCATCATAGATAAATCATAGATGCATCATAGATGCATCAAAGATGGATCATTGATGCATCATAGATGCATCAAAGATGGATCATTGATGCATCATAGATGAATCATAGATGCATCATAGATGCATCAAAGATGGATCATTGATGCATCATAGATGCATCAAAGATGGATCACAGATGCATCATAGATGGATCATAGATGCATCATAGATGCATCATAGATTCATCATAGATACATCATAGATGCTTCATAGATGGAACATAGATGCGTCATAGATGGAATGCATCATAGATGGAACATAGATGCATCATAGATGGAACATAGATGCATCATAGATGGATCATTGATCCATCATAGATGAATCATAGATGCATCATAGATGGATCATTGATGCATCATAGATGAATCATAGATGCATCATAGATGCATCAAAGATGGATCATTGATGCATCATAGATGCATCAAAGATGGATCATTGATGCATCATAGATGAATCATAGATGCATCATAGATGCATCAAAGGATGGATCATTGATGCATCATAGATGCATCAAAGATGGATCATTGATGCATCATAGATGAATCATAGATGCATCATAGATGCATCAAAGATGGATCATTGATGCATCATAGATGCATCAAAGATGGATCATTGATGCATCATAGATGAATCATAGATGCATCATAGATGCATCAAAGATGGATCATTGATGCATCATAGATGAATCATTGATGGATCATAGATGAATCATAGATGCATCATAGATGGAACGTAGATGCATCATGGCATCAATGACCCATCTTTGATGCATCTATGATGCATCTATGATTCATCTATGATGCATCAATGATCCATCTTTGATGCATCTATGATGCATCAATGATCCATCTTTGATGCATCTATGATGCATCAATGATCCATCCTTTGATGCATCTATGATGCATCAATGATCCATCCTTTGATGCATCTATGATTCATCTATGATGCATCAATGATCCATCTTTGATGCATCTATGATGCATCAATGATCCATCTTTGATGCATCTATGATGCATCTATGATTCATCTATGATGCATCAATGATCCATCTTTGATGCATCTATGATTCATCTATGATGCATCAATGATCCATCTTTGATGCATCTATGATGCATCAATGATCCATCTTTGATGCATCTATGATGCATCTATGATTCATCTATGATGCATCAATGATTCATCTTTGATGCATCTATGATGCATCAATGATCCATCCTTTGATGCATCTATGATGCATCTATGATTCATCTATGATGCATCAATGATCCATCTTTGATGCATCAATGATCCATCTTTGATGCATCTATGATTCATCTATGATGCATCAATGATCCATCTTTGATGCATCTATGATGCATCAATGATCCATCTTTGATGCATCTATGATGCATCTATGATTCATCTATGATGCATCAATGATCCATCTATGATGCATCTATGTTCCATCTATGATGCATCTATGTTCCATCTATGATGCATTCCATCTATGACGCATCTATGTTCCATCTATGAAGCATCTATGATGTATCTATGATGAATCTATGATGCATCTATGATGCATCTATGATCCATCTATGATGCATCTATGTTGCATCTATGATGCATCTGTGATCCATCTATGATGCATCTATGATCCATCTATGATCCTACCTATGATCAATCTACAATCTATGATACATCTATGATGCATCTATGTTCCATTTTTGATGCATCTATGCACTATCTATGATGCATCTATGCACCATCTATGATGCATCATAGATTCATCATAGATACATCATAGATGCATCATAGATGGAACATAGATGGATCATAGATGGATCATAGATGCGTCATAGATGGAACATAGATGCATCATAGATGGATCATAGATGCGTCATAGATGGATCATAGATGCATCATAGATGAATCATTGATGGATCATAGATGAATCATAGATGCATCATAGATGGAACGTAGATGCATCATAGATGGAACGTAGATGCATCAAAGATGGATCATTGATGCATCATAAATGCATCAAAGATGGATCATTGATGCATCTATGATGCATCATAGATGCATCAAAGGATGGATCATTGATGCATCATAGATGCATCAAAGATGGATCATTGATGCATCATAGATGAATCATAGATGCATCATAGATGCATCAAAGATGGATCATAGATGCATCAAAGGATGGATCATTGATGCATCATAGATGCATCAAAGATGGATCATTGATGCATCATAGATGCATCAAAGATGGATCATTGATGCATCATAGATGAATCATAGATGCATCATAGATGCATCAAAGATGGATCATTGATGCATCATAGATGCATCAAAGATGGATCATTGATGCATCATATATGCATCAAAGATGATGCATCAAAGATGGATCATTGATGCATCATAGATGCATCAAAGATGGATCATTGATGCATCATAGATGAATCATAGATGCATCATAGATGCATCAAAGATGGATCATTGATGTATCATAGATGCATCAAAGATGGATCACAGATGCATCATAGATGAATCAAAGATGCATCATAGATAAATCATAGATGCATCATAGATGCATCAAAGATGGATCATTGATGCATCATAGATGCATCAAAGATGGATCATTGATGCATCATAGATGAATCATAGATGCATCAAAGATGGATCATTGATGCATCATAGATGCATCAAAGATGGATCACTGATGCATCATAGATGGATCATAGATGCATCATAGATGCATCATAGATTCATCATAGATACATCATAGATGCTTCATAGATGGAACATAGATGTGTCATAGATGGAATGCATCATAGATGGAACATAGATGCATCATAGATGGAACATAGATGCATCATAGATGGATCATTGATCCATCATAGATGAATCATAGATGAATCATAGATGCATCATAGATGCATCAAAGATGGATCATTGATGCATCATAGATGCATCAAAGATGGATCATTGATGCATCATAGATGAATCATAGATGCATCATAGATGCATCAAAGGATGGATCATTGATGCATCATAGATGCATCAAAGATGGATCATTGATGCATCATAGATGAATCATAGATGCATCATAGATGCATCAAAGATGGATCATTGATGCATCATAGATGCATCAAAGATGGATCATTGATGCATCATAGATGAATCATAGATGCATCATAGATGCATCAAAGATGGATCATTGATGCATCATAGATGAATCATTGATGGATCATAGATGAATCATAGATGCATCATAGATGGAACGTAGATGCATCATAGCATCAATGATCCATCTTTGATGCATCTATGATGCATCTATGATTCATCTATGATGCATCAATGATCCATCCTTTGATGCATCTATGATTCATCTATTATGCATCAATGATCCATCTTTGATGCATCATAGATGCATCAAAGATGGATCATTGATGCATCATAGATGAATCATAGATGCATCATGGATGCATCAAAGGATGGATCATTGATGCATCATAGATGCATCAAAGATGGATCATTGATGCATCATAGATGAATCATTGATGCATCATAGATGAATCAAAGATGGATCATTGATGCATCATAGATGAATCATAGATGCATCATAGATGCATCAAAGATGGATCATTGATGCATCATAGATGCATCAAAGATGGATCATTGATGCATCACAGATGAATCATAGATGCATCAAAGGATGGATCATTGATGCATCATAGATGCATCAAAGATGGATCATTGATGCATCAAAGATGGATCATTGATGCATCATAGATGAATCATAGATGCATCATAGATGCATCAAAGATGGATCATTGATGCTATGATGCATCTACGTTCCATCTATAATGCATCTATGATTCATCTATGATCCATCAATGATTCATCTATGATGCATCAATGATCCATCTTTGATGCATCTATGATGCATCTATGATTCATCTATGATGCATCAATGATCCATCTTTGATGCATCTATGATGCATCAATGATCCATCTTTGATGCATCTATGATGCATCTATGATTCATCAATGATCCATCTTTGATGCATCTATGATGCATCAATGATCCATCCTTTGATGCATCTATGATGCATCTATGATTCATCTATGATGCATCAATGATCCATCTATGATGCATCTATGATTCATCTATGATGGATCAATGATCCATCTATGATGCATCTTTGTTCCATCTATGATGCATCTATGTTCCATCTATGATGCATTCCATCTATGACGCATCTATGTTCCATCTATGAAGCATCTATGATGTATCTATGATGAATCTATGATGCATCTATGATGCATCTATGATCCATCTATGATGCATCTGTGATCCATCTTTGATGCATCTATGATGCATCTATGATTCATCTATGATGCATCAATGATCCATCTTTGATGCATCTATGATGCATCTATGATTTATCTATGATGCATCTTTGATTCATCTATGATGCATCTGTGATCCATCTTTGATGCATCTATGATGCATCAATGATCCATCTTTGATGCATCTATGATGCATCTATGATTCATCTATGATGCATCAATGATCCATCTTTGATGCAGATGCATCAATGATTCATCTATGATGCATCAATGATCCATCTTTGATGCATCTATGATGCATCAATGATCCATCCTTTGATGCATCTATGATGCATCTATGATTCATCTATGATGCATCAATGATCCATCTTTGATTCATCTATGATGCATCAATGATCCATCTTTGATGCATCTATGATGCATCAATGATCCATCTTTGATGCATCTATGATGCATCTATGATTCATCTATGTTGCATCAATGATTCATCTTTGATGCATCTATGATGCATCAATGATCCATCTTTTGATGCATCTATGATGCATCTATGATTCATCTATGATGCATCAATGATCCATCTTTGATGCATCTATGATGCATCAATGATCCATCTTTGATGCATCAATGATCCATCTTTGATGCATCTATGATGCATCAATGATCCATCTTTGATGCATCTATGATTCATCTATGATGCATCAATGATCCATCTTTGATGCATCTATGATGAATCAATGATCCATCTTTGATGCATCTATGATGCATCTATGATTCATCTATGATGCATCAATGATCCATCTATGATGCATCTATGTTCCATCTATGATGCATCTATGTTCCATCTATGATGCATTCTATCTATGACGAATCTATGTTCCATCTATGAAGCATCTATGATGTATCTATGATGAATCTATGATGCATCTATGATGCATCTATGATCCATCTATGATGCATCTATGTTGCATCTATGATGCATCTGTGATCCATCAATGATGCATCTATGATCCATCTTTGATGCATCTATGATGCATCTATGATTCATCTATGATGCATCAATGATCCATCCTTGATGCATCTATGATGCATCTATGATTTATCTATGATGCATCTTTGATTCATCTATGATGCATCTGTGATCCATCTTTGATGCATCTATGATGCATCAATGATGGATCATTGATGCATCATAGATGAATCATAGATGCATCATAGATGCATCAAAGATGGATCATTGATGCATCATAGATGAATCATTGATGGATCATAGATGAATCATAGATGCATCATAGATGGAACGTAGACGCATCATAGCATCAATGATCCATCTTTGATGCATCTATGATGCATCTATGATTCATCTATGATGCATCAATGATCCATCTTTGATGCATCTATGATGCATCAATGATCCATCTTTGATGCATCTATGATGCATCAATGATCCATCTTTGATGCATCTATGATCCATCTTTGATGCATCTATGATGCATCAATGATCCATCCTTTGATGCATCTATGATTCATCTATGATGCATCAATGATCCATCTTTGATGCATCTATGATGCATCAATTTTCCATCTTTGATGCATCTATGATGCATCTATGATTCATCTATGATGCATCAATGATCCATCTTTGATGCATCTGATATGCATCAATGATTCATCTATGATGCATCAATGATCCATCCTTTGATGCATCTATGATGCATCTATGATTCATCTATGATGCATCAATGATCCATCTTTGATGCATCTATGATGCATCAATGATCCATCTTTGATGCATCTATGATGCATCAATGATCCATCTTTGATGCATCTATGATGCATCAATGATCCATCTTTGATGCATCTATGATGCATCTATGATTCATCTATGATGCATCAATGATCCATCTTTGATGCATCTATGATGCATCTATGATTCATCTATGATGCATCAATGATTCATCTTTGATGCATCTATGATGCATCAATGATCCATCCTTTGATGCATCTATGATGCATCTATGATTCATCTATGATGCATCAATGATCCATCTTTGATGCATCTATGATGCATCAATGATCCATCTTTGATGCATCAATGATCCATCTTTGATGCATCTATGATGCATCTATGATTCATCTATGATGCATCAATGATCCATCTTTGATGCATCTATGATGCATCAATGATCCATCTTTGATGCATCTATGATGCATCAATGATCCATCTTTGATGCATCTATGATGCATCTATGATGCATCTATGATTCATCTATGATGCATCAATGATCCATCTTTGATGCATCTATGATGTGTGACGCATAGCGGCACGCTATATTTTTATAGTGTGTGCAGTTCGCGAAGCCGGGCTGCATGTTCATCTCGTTGCCTGCCGCGACTGCACCAATGCTCTATCCCCACCTTCCTAGTCTTGTCCTCCTTCTTCGCAAACCGGCATCTGGATATAGAACCTCTCGGAAAAGTTCCACGACTTCACTTCGATGTTTGGGATAAGTTATATTAATTAGTATGTAGTAATTAAGTAGGCAAAATGTCTGGCTAAGTCAGGTAACTAGCGGGGAGCCCTTCTGGCTCACCCGACTACGGAAATGTAGGAATTGACAATTTAGCCGGTTGGTGGCACTCTGCCATTAACCATTCGAAACCTGTTAACTAGACCTCATGTTCCCAGAATGTAACCTTATAGTTTAAATCAATTCATACTTATTTCTCATTCAGTATTCAATTAAATATCATTCATTCACTCATCAGTAATTAGTAAGTAATTACCCAATTTCAGTTCATAGTGGAAGGATAGGTTTATATTTAAATAGTTAGTTCCATTAGTTCAATCAAAGCTGGCTAGGCAAGTGTTCTGATCTGGGTAAAAGGTCTCCGTCCCTCTGGTCCCCAGCAATCTTCCTAATTCTATTGGTAGCAGATTCAGCACGCTTATGTTAAGTTTGGTCCAGACACACCTTTTCCTAACCTATTAGCATTACCCTGTTTATTCCCTCCTGATTACCCAAAATACACCTCCTCCGTACCACTCCATTACCCCCGTAGTCTCCTCACTCCAAACGGCCACCCGCTACATATGGTAGCAGAGCGTGGTTACGATCCACGGACCTCTGGGTTATGGGCCCAGCACGCTTCCAGTGTTTAGAGGGCCCGTCGAGTGTTTAGAGACAAACTCTCTTTCTATTCTTTCCTTTACCTCCCTTATTTTCTCTTCACACTTCTTAGCTTAATTAGTCACTAAGGTAGAGGTAGTTAGATTTAGGGAGAAATAGTTACCAGTTTAGTCAAGAAACTCAGTACTTTTATTTTTTTACAAAAAAAAACCAAACGAACCGGAAGCCTTGCCTTTCAAGGGAAATACTTGATAAGGAAACAATCTCCAGAATCCCAAGAATACCTACCCCCACCTTTTTCTAGCGTTTACCGACGCGCAATGTTCTGCACGCGCAATTTTGTGCACGCACATATTCTGCATGCGTAATTTTCTGCATGCGAAATGTTATAAAAAAAAAAAAAAAAAAAAAAAAAAATTGTACAAGAACAGTTTACTATCCTTCCAAACCCCTTCAACACACAGACCCCAAAACGGTATCCGCGAGTTCCATCAGTCTGGTTTTGAGTAGCTCGGCCCCAACGAACCCATGGTTCACCTTTTGAGTCCGAGCCAACCCGTCAGTGATCGGACCTCCACCTTGCGACCAACCCTTCTTCATTTCCACAACGACAGTCACCTTGAACAAGTTTTTTTTATGATCATCTGCGATCGGATTAAATATTCATTTCCCCCAGCATTATTTAATAGAAAGCAGACAACTGCACAATCAAAGCAACAAAAAAATAATAAATAAATCAAATGAAAAAGCAAAGTCAATTAACAACTCTACAATTTTCCCGCATACCAATCAATCATGAAGTATCGTGCACATCTGTTTTGGACCACAAGAGACATTTTACCTTCTACATCCCCCATCATCAGTCAGCGATGCTCCGGCCTTGTCCGCATGAGTCATCAGCCAACACACCTTGGGCGCAGCCTGCGATGCTCCGGCCTTGTCCGCATGAGTCATCAGCACACAACATCTCTTTGCCTACACTCAGCCTGCTGCCTCAACACTTAGCCCATACCATCAGCACCTCTCAAGACCTGCATCTCCAGAAGACACACCAGCTGATCTCTAATTCCCCACAGTGCACCAGCAATGCCTTAGGAAGAAAACCCTAATTAAAAAAAAAAAAAAAAAAAAAAAAAAAAATCTTTTGTGCGTGCAGTTGTCCGTCCCTTTTTATTTCACAACAGAAAGCAATTCAATTCCAATTTTTGCCAGGTTAGGGAAACAAACTGTCGTCCCCACAATGCCTTCCTCTTTTCGCAGGGGGGGTGGATCCCGCTCTCTGCCGTGGTTGGTTCGGGAAAGTCCGGTGGTCCGAGGTGCCTATTACAGCCAGGCTGGTCAGAACCTTCCACATCTGGAAGCAAATCGAACGACAATCTTCCCCACCAAAAAAAAAAAAAAAAACACACCAAACCAAACCCTTTCACCAACCTCCAAAAAAAAAAAAAAAAAACTGTTCTGTTCTTTTCTTTTCTTTCGTCGTAAGGGGGGTGGTTGTGACGCATAGCGGCACGCTATATTTTTATAGTGTGTGCAGTTCGCGAAGCCGGGCTGCATGTTCATCTCGTTGCCTGCCGCGACTGCACCAATGCTCTATCCCCACCTTCCTAGTCTTGTCCTCCTTCTTCGCAAACCGGCATCTGGATATAGAACCTCTCGGAAAAGTTCCACGACTTCACTTCGATGTTTGGGATAAGTTATATTAATTAGTATGTAGTAATTAAGTAGGCAAAATGTCTGGCTAAGTCAGGTAACTAGCGGGGAGCCCTTCTGGCTCACCCGACTACGGAAATGTAGGAATTGACAATTTAGCCGGTTGGTGGCACTCTGCCATTAACCATTCGAAACCTGTTAACTAGACCTCATGTTCCCAGAATGTAACCTTATAGTTTAAATCAATTCATACTTATTTCTCATTCAGTATTCAATTAAATATCATTCATTCACTCATCAGTAATTAGTAAGTAATTACCCAATTTCAGTTCATAGTGGAAGGATAGGTTTATATTTAAATAGTTAGTTCCATTAGTTCAATCAAAGCTGGCTAGGCAAGTGTTCTGATCTGGGTAAAAGGTCTCCGTCCCTCTGGTCCCCAGCAATCTTCCTAATTCTATTGGTAGCAGATTCAGCACGCTTATGTTAAGTTTGGTCCAGACACACCTTTTCCTAACCTATTAGCATTACCCTGTTTATTCCCTCCTGATTACCCAAAATACACCTCCTCCGTACCACTCCATTACCCCCGTAGTCTCCTCACTCCAAACGGCCACCCGCTACAGATGCATCAATGATCCATCCTTTGATGCATCTATGATGCATCTATGATTCATCTATGATGCATCAATGATCCATCTTTGATGCATCTATGATGCATCAATGATCCATCTTTGATGCATCTATGATGCATCTATGATTCATCTATGATGCATCAATGATCCATCTTTGATGCATCTATGATGCATCAATGATCCATCCTTTGATGCATCTATGATGCATCTATGATTCATCTATGATGGATCAATGATCCATCTATGATGCATCTATGTTCCATCTATGATGCATCTATGTTCCATCTATGATGCATTCCATCTATGACGCATCTATGTTCCATCTATGAAGCATCTATGATGTATCTATGATGAATCTATGATGCATCTATGATCCATCTATGATGCATCTGTGATCCATCTTTGATGCATCTATGATGCATCAATGATCCATCTTTGATGCATCTATGATGCATCTTTGATGCATCTATGATGCATCTATGATTTATCTATGATGCATCTTTGATTCATCTATGATGCATCAATGATCCATCTTTGATGCATCTATGATGCATCAATGATCCATCTTTGATGCATCTATGATGCATCTATGATTCATCTATGATGCATCAATGATCCATCTTTGATGCATCATAGATGAATCATAGATGCATCATAGATGCATCAAAGATGGATCATTGATGCATCATAGATGCATCAAAGATGGATCATTGATGCATTAAAGATGGATCATTGATGCATCATAGATGCATCAAAGATGGATCATTGATGCATCATAGATGAATCATAGATGCATCATAGATGCATCAAAGATGGATCATTGATGCATCATAGATGCATCAAAGATGGATCACAGATGCATCATAGATGAATCAAAGATGCATCATAGATAAATCATAGATGCATCATAGATGCATCAAAGATGGATCATTGATGCATCATAGATGCATCAAAGATGGATCATTGATGCATCATAGATGAATCATAGATGCATCATAGATGCATCAAAGATGGATCATTGATGCATCATAGATGCATCAAAGATGGATCACAGATGCATCATAGATGGATCATAGATGCATCATAGATGCATCATAGATTCATCATAGATACATCATAGATGCTTCATAGATGGAACATAGATGCGTCATAGATGGAATGCATCATAGATGGAACATAGATGCATCATAGATGGAACATAGATGCATCATAGATGGATCATTGATCCATCATAGATGAATCATAGATGCATCATAGATGGATCATTGATGCATCATAGATGAATCATAGATGCATCATAGATGCATCAAAGATGGATCATTGATGCATCATAGATGCATCAAAGATGGATCATTGATGCATCATAGATGAATCATAGATGCATCATAGATGCATCAAAGGATGGATCATTGATGCATCATAGATGCATCAAAGATGGATCATTGATGCATCATAGATGAATCATAGATGCATCATAAATGCATCAAAGATGGATCATTGATGCATCATAGATGCATCAAAGATGGATCATTGATGCATCATAGATGAATCATAGATGCATCATAGATGCATCAAAGATGGATCATTGATGCATCATAGATGAATCATTGATGGATCATAGATGAATCATAGATGCATCATAGATGGAACGTAGATGCATCATAGCATCAATGATCCATCTTTGATGCATCTATGATGCATCTATGATTCATCTATGATGCATCAATGATCCATCTTTGATGCATCTATGATGCATCAATGATCCATCTTTGATGCATCTATGATCCATCTTTGATGCATCTATGATGCATCAATGATCCATCCTTTGATGCATCTATGATTCATCTATGATGCATCAATTATCCATCTTTGATGCATCTATGATGCATCAATTTTCCATCTTTGATGCATCTATGAGGCATCTATGATTCATCTATGATGCATCAATGATCCATCTTTGATGCATCTGATATGCATCAATGATTCATCTATGATGCATCAATGATCCATCCTTTGATGCATCTATGATGCATCTATGATTCATCTATGATGCATCAATGATCCATCTTTGATGCATCTATGATGCATCAATGATCCATCTTTGATGCATCTATGATGCATCTATGATTCATCTATGATGCATCAATGATCCATCTTTGATGCATCTATGATGCATCTATGATTCATCTATGATGCATCAATGATTCATCTTTGATGCATCTATGATGCATCAATGATCCATCCTTTGATGCATCTATGATGCATCTATGATTCATCTATGATGCATCAATGATCCATCTTTGATGCATCTATGATGCATCAATGATCCATCTTTGATGCATCAATGATCCATCTTTGATGCATCTATGATGCATCTATGATTCATCTATGATGCATCAATGATCCATCTTTGATGCATCTATGATGCATCAATGATCCATCTTTGATGCATCAATGATCCATCTTTGATGCATCTATGATGCATCTATGATTCATCTATGATGCATCAATGATCCATCTTTGATGCATCTATGATGCATCAATGATCCATCCTTTGATGCATCTATGATGCATCTATGATTCATCTATGATGCATCAATGATCCATCTTTGATGCATCTATGATGCATCAATGATCCATCTTTGATGCATCTATGATGCATCTATGATTCATCTATGATGCATCAATGATCCATCTTTGATGCATCTATGATGCATCAATGATCCATCCTTTGATGCATCTATGATGCATCTATGATTCATCTATGATGGATCAATGATCCATCTATGATGCATCTATGATGAATCTATGATGCATCTATGATCCATCTATGATGCATCTGTGATCCATCTTTGATGCATCTATGATGCATCAATGATCCATCTTTGATGCATCTATGATGCATCTATGATTTATCTATGATGCATCTTTGATTCATCTATGATGCATCAATGATCCATCTTTGATGCATCTATGATGCATCAATGATCCATCTTTGATGCATCTATGATGCATCTATGATTCATCTATGATGCATCAATGATCCATCTTTGATGCATCATAGATGAATCATAGATGCATCATAGATGCATCAAAGATGGATCATTGATGCATCATAGATGAATCATAGATGCATCATAGATGCATCAAAGATGGATCATTGATGCATCATAGATGCATCATAGATGCATCATAGATGCATCAAAGATGGATCATTGATGCATCATAGATGCATCAAAGATGGATCACAGATGCATAGATCCATCATAGATTCATCATAGATACATCATAGATGCTTCATAGATGGAACATAGATCATAGATGAATCATAGATGCATCATAGATGCATCAAAGATGGATCATTGATGCATCATAGATGCATCAAAGATGGATCATTGATGCATCAAAGATGGATCATTGATGCATCATAGATGCATCAAAGATGGATCATTGATGCATCATAGATGCATCAAAGATGGATCATTGATGCATCATAGATGAATCATAGATGCATCATAGATGCATCAAAGATGGATCATTGATGCATCATAGATGCATCAAAGATGGATCACAGATGCATCATAGATGAATCAAAGATGCATCATAGATAAATCATAGATGCATCATAGATGCATCAAAGATGGATCATTGATGCATCATAGATGCATCAAAGATGGATCATTGATGCATCATAGATGAATCATAGATGCATCATAGATGCATCAAAGATGGATCATTGATGCATCATAGATGCATCAAAGATGGATCACAGATGCATCATAGATGGATCATAGATGCATCATAGATGCATCATAGATTCATCATAGATACATCATAGATGCTTCATAGATGGAACATAGATGCGTCATAGATGGAATGCATCATAGATGGAACATAGATGCATCATAGATGGAACATAGATGCATCATAGATGGATCATTGATCCATCATAGATGAATCATAGATGCATCATAGATGGATCATTGATGCATCATAGATGAATCATAGATGCATCATAGATGCATCAAAGATGGATCATTGATGCATCATAGATGCATCAAAGATGGATCATTGATGCATCATAGATGAATCATAGATGCATCATAGATGCATCAAAGGATGGATCATTGATGCATCATAGATGCATCAAAGATGGATCATTGATGCATCATAGATGAATCATAGATGCATCATAGATGCATCAAAGATGGATCATTGATGCATCATAGATGCATCAAAGATGGATCATTGATGCATCATAGATGAATCATAGATGCATCATAGATGCATCAAAGATGGATCATTGATGCATCATAGATGAATCATTGATGGATCATAGATGAATCATAGATGCATCATAGATGGAACGTAGATGCATCATGGCATCAATGACCCATCTTTGATGCATCTATGATGCATCTATGATTCATCTATGATGCATCAATGATCCATCTTTGATGCATCTATGATGCATCAATGATCCATCTTTGATGCATCTATGATGCATCAATGATCCATCCTTTGATGCATCTATGATGCATCAATGATCCATCCTTTGATGCATCTATGATTCATCTATGATGCATCAATGATCCATCTTTGATGCATCTATGATGCATCTATGATTCATCTATGATGCATCAATGATCCATCTTTGATGCATCTATGATGCATCAATGATCCATCTTTGATGCATCTATGATGCATCAATGATCCATCTTTGATGGATCTATGATGCATCTATGATTCATCTATGATGCATCAATGATCCATCTTTGATGCATCTATGATGCATCAATGATCCATCTTTGATGCATCTATGATGCATCAATGATCCATCTTTGATGCATCTATGATGCATCTATGATTCATCTATGATGCATCAATGATCCATCTTTGATGCATCTATGATGCATCAATGATTCATCTATGATGCATCAATGATCCATCCTTTGATGCATCTATGATGCATCTATTATTCATCTATGATGCATCAATGATCCATCTTTGATGCATCTATGATGCATCTATGATTCATCTATGATGCATCAATGATCCATCTTTGATGCATCTATGATGCATCAATGATCCATCTTTGATGCATCTATGATGCATCTATGATTCATCTATGATGCATCAATGATTCATCTTTGATGCATCTATGATGCATCAATGATCCATCCTTTGATGCATCTATGATGCATCAATGATTCATCTATGATGCATCAATGATCCATCTTTGATGCATCAATGATCCATCTTTGATGCATCTATGATGCATCAATGATCCATCTTTGATGCATCTATGATTCATCTATGATGCATCAATGATCCATCTTTGATGCATCTATGATGCATCAATGATCCATCTTTGATGCATCTATGATGCATCTATGATTCATCTATGATGCATCAATGATCCATCTATGATGCATCTATGTTCCATCTATGATGCATCTATGTTCCATCTATGATGCATTCCATCTATGACGCATCTATGTTCCATCTATGAAGCATCTATGATGTATCTATGATGAATCTATGATGCATCTATGATGTATCTATGATGAATCTATGATGCATCTATGATGCATCTATGATGCATCTATGATCCATCTATGATGCATCTATGTTGCATCTATGATGCATCTGTGATCCATCTATGATGCATCTATGATCCATCTATGATCCTACCTATGATCAATCTACAATCTATGATACATCTATGATGCATCTATGTTCCATTTTTGATGCATCTATGCACTATCTATGATGCATCTATGCACCATCTATGATGCATCATAGATTCATCATAGATGGAACATAGATGGATCATAGATGGATCATAGATGCGTCATAGATGGAACATAGATGCATCATAGATGGATCATAGATGCGTCATAGATGGATCATAGATGCATCATAGATGAATCATTGATGGATCATAGATGAATCATAGATGCATCATAGATGGAACGTAGATGCATCATAGATGGAACGTAGATGCATCAAAGATGGATCATTGATGCATCATAAATGCATCAAAGATGGATCATTGATGCATCTATGATGCATCATAGATGCATCAAAGGATGGATCATTGATGCATCATAGATGCATCAAAGATGGATCATTGATGCATCATAGATGAATCATAGATGCATCATAGATGCATCAAAGATGGATCATAGATGCATCAAAGGATGGATCATTGATGCATCATAGATGCATCAAAGATGGATCATTGATGCATCATAGATGCATCAAAGATGGATCATTGATGCATCATAGATGAATCATAGATGCATCATAGATGCATCAAAGATGGATCATTGATGCATCATAGATGCATCAAAGATGGATCATTGATGCATCATATATGCATCAAAGATGATGCATCAAAGATGGATCATTGATGCATCATAGATGCATCAAAGATGGATCATTGATGCATCATAGATGAATCATAGATGCATCATAGATGCATCAAAGATGGATCATTGATGCATCATAGATGCATCAAAGATGGATCACAGATGCATCATAGATGAATCAAAGATGCATCAAAGATGGATCATAGATGCATCATAGATGCATCAAAGATGGATCATTGATGCATCATAGATGCATCAAAGATGGATCATTGATGCATCATAGATGAATCATAGATGCATCAAAGATGGATCATTGATGCATCATAGATGCATCAAAGATGGATCACAGATGCATCATAGATGGATCATAGATGCATCATAGATGCATCATAGATTCATCATAGATACATCATAGATGCTTCATAGATGGAACATAGATGCGTCATAGATGGAATGCATCATAGATGGAACATAGATGCATCATAGATGGAACATAGATGCATCATAGATGGATCATTGATCCATCATAGATGAATCATAGATGCATCATAGATGGATCATTGATGCATCATAGATGAATCATAGATGCATCATAGATGCATCTAAGATGGATCATTGATGCATCATAGATGCATCAAAGATGGATCATTGATGCATCATAGATGCATCAAAGATGGATCATTGATGCATCATAGATGAATCATAGATGCATCATAGATGCATCAAAGGATGGATCATTGATGCATCATAGATGCATCAAAGATGGATCATTGATGCATCATAGATGAATCATAGATGCATCATAGATGCATCAAAGATGGATCATTGATGCATCATAGATGCATCAAAGATGGATCATTGATGCATCATAGATGAATCATAGATGCATCATAGATGCATCAAAGATGGATCATTGATGCATCATAGATGAATCATTGATGGATCATAGATGAATCATAGATGCATCATAGATGGAACGTAGATGCATCATAGCATCAATGATCCATCTTTGATGCATCTATGATGCATCTATGATTCATCTATGATGCATCAATGATCCATCTTTGATGCATCTATGATGCATCAATGATCCATCTTTGATGCATCTATGATCCATCTTTGATGCATCTATGATGCATCAATGATCCATCCTTTGATGCATCTATGATTCATCTATTATGCATCAATGATCCATCTATGATGCATCAATGATCCATCTTTGATGCATCTATGATTCATCTATGATGCATCAATGATCCATCTTTGATGCATCTATGATGCATCTATGATTCATCTATGATGCATCAATGATCCATCTTTGATGCATCTATGATGCATCTATGATTCATCTATGATGCATCAATGATCCATCTTTGATGCATCTATGATGCATCTATGATTCATCTATGATGCTTCAATGATCCATCTATGATGCATCTATGTTCCATCTATGATGCATCTATGTTCCATCTATGATGCATTCCATCTATGACGCATCTATGTTCCATCTATGAAGCATCAATTATGTATCTATGATGAATCTATGATGCATCTATGATGCATCTATGATCCATCTATGATGCATCTATGTTGCATCTATGATGCATCTGTGATCCATCTATGATGCATCTATGATCCATCTATGATACATCCATGATCCTACCTATGATCAATCTACAATCTATGATACATCTATGATGCATCTATGTTCCATTTTTGATGCATCTATGCACTATCTATGATGCATCTATGCACCATCTATGATGCATCATAGATTCATCATAGATACATCATAGATGCATCATAGATGGAACATAGATGGATCATAGATGGATCATAGATGCGTCATAGATGGAACATAGATGCATCATAGATGGATCATAGATGCGTCATAGATGGATCATAGATACATCATAGATGAATCATTGATGGATCATAGATGAATCATAGATGCATCATAGATGGAACGTAGATGCATCATAGATGGAACGTAGATGCATCAAAGATGGATCATTGATGCATCATAGATGCATCATTGATGCATCATAGATGAATCATAGATGCATCATAGATGCATCAAAGGATGGATCATTGATGCATCATAGATGCATCATAGATGCATCAAAGATGGATCATTGATGCATCATAGATGCATCAAAGATGGATCATTGATGCATCATAGATGAATAATAGATGCATCATAGATGCATCAAAGGATGGATCATTGATGCATTATAGATGCATCAAAGATGGATCATTGATGCATCATAGATGAATCATAGATGCATCATAGATGCATCAAAGGATGGATTATTGATGCATCATAGATGCATCAAAGATGAATCATTGATGCATCATAGATGAATCATAGATGCATCATAGATGCATCAAAGATGGATCATTGATGCATCATAGATGAATCATAGATGCATCATAGATGCATCAAAGGATGGATCATTGATGCATCATTAATGCATCAAAGATGGATCATTGATGCATCATAGATGAATCATTGATGCATCATAGATGCATCAAAGATGGATCATTGATGCATCATAGATGAATCATAGATGCATCATAGATGCATCAAAGATGGATCATTGATGCATCATTGATGAATCATAGATGCATCAAAGGATGGATCATTGATGCATCATAGATGCATCAAAGATGGATCATAGATGCATCAAAGATGGATCATTGATGCATCATAGATGCATCAAAGATGGATCATTGATGCATCATAGATGAATCATAGATGCATCATAGATGCATCAAAGATGGATCATTGATGCTATGATGCATCTACGTTCCATCTATGATGCATCTATGATTCATCTATGATCCATCAATGATTCATCTATGATGCATCAATGATCCATCTTTGATGCATCTATGATGCATCTATGATTCATCTATGATGTATCAATGATCCATCTTTGATGCATCTATGATGCATCAATGATCCATCTTTGATGCATCTATGATGCATCTATGATTCATCTATGATGCATCAATGATCCATCTTTGATGCATCTATGATGCATCAATGATCCATCCTTTGATGCATCTATGATGCATCTATGATTCATCTATTATGCATCAATGATCCATCTTTGATGCATCTATGATGCATCAATGATCCATCTTTGATGCATCTATGATGCATCTATGATTCATCTATGATGCATCAATGATCCATCTTTGATGCATCTATGATGCATCAATGATCCATCCTTTGATGCATCTATGATGCATCTATGATTCATCTATGATGGATCAATGATCCATCTATGATGCATCTATGTTCCATCTATGATGCATCTATGTTCCATCTATGATGCATTCCATCTATGACGCATCTATGTTCCATCTATGAAGCATCTATGATGTATCTATGATGAATCTATGATGCATCTATGATCCATCTATGATGCATCTGTGATCCATCTTTGATGCATCTATGATGCATCAATGATCCATCTTTGATGCATCTATGATGCATCAATGATCCATCTTTGATGCATCTATGATGCATCAATGATCCATCTTTGATGCATCTATGATGCATCTATGATTTATCTATGATGCATCTTTGATTCATCTATGATGCATCAATGATCCATCTTTGATGCATCTATGATGCATCAATGATCCATCTTTGATGCATCTATGATGCATCTATGATGCATCTATGATTCATCTATGATGCATCAATGATCCATCTTTGATGCATCATAGATGAATCATAGATGCATCATAGATGCATCAAAGATGGATCATTGATGCATCACAGATGCATCAAAGATGGATCATTGATGCATCAAAGATGGATCATTGATGCATCATAGATGCATCAAAGATGGATCATTGATGCATCATAGATGAATCATAGATGCATCATAGATGCATCAAAGATGGATCACAGATGCATCATAGATGAATCAAAGATGCATCATAGATAAATCATAGATGCATCATAGATGCATCAAAGATGGATCATTGATGCATCATAGATGAATCATAGATGCATCATAGATGCATCAAAGATGGATCATTGATGCATCATAGATGCATCAAAGATGGATCACAGATGCATCATAGATGGATCATAGATGCATCATAGATGCATCATAGATTCATCATAGATACATCATAGATGCTTCATAGATGGAACATAGATGCGTCATAGATGGAATGCATCATAGATGGAACATAGATGCATCATAGATGGAACATAGATGCATCATAGATGGATCATTGATCCATCATAGATGAATCATAGATGCATCATAGATGGATCATTGATGCATCATAGATGCATCAAAGATGGATCATTGATGCATCATAGATGAATCATAGATGCATCATAGATGCATCAAAGATGGATCATTGATGCATCATAGATGCATCAAAGATGGATCATTGATGCATCATAGATGAATCATAGATGCATCATAGATGCATCAAAGATGGATCATTGATGCATCATAGATGCATCAAAGATGGATCATTGATGCATCATAGATGAATCATAGATGCATCATAGATGCATCAAAGATGGATCATTGATGCATCATAGATGAATCATTGATGGATCATAGATGAATCATAGATGCATCATAGATGGAACGTAGATGCATCATGGCATCAATGACCCATCTTTGATGCATCTATGATGCATCTATGATTCATCTATGATGCATCAATGATCCATCTTTGATGCATCTATGATGCATCAATGATCCATCTTTGATGCATCTATGATCCATCTTTGATGCATCTATGATGCATCAATGATCCATCCTTTGATGCATCTATGATGCATCAATGATCCATCCTTTGATGCATCTATGATGCATCTATGATTCATCTATGATGCATCAATGATCCATCTTTGATGCATCTATGATGCATCAATGATTCATCTATGATGCATCAATGATCCATCCTTTGATGCATCTATGATGCATCTATGATTCATCTATGATGCATCAATGATCCATCTTTGATGCATCTATGATGCATCTATGATTCATCTATGATGCATCAATGATCCATCTTTGATGCATCTATGATGCATCAATGATCCATCTTTGATGCATCTATGATGCATCTATGATTCATCTATGATGCATCAATGATTCATCTTTGATGCATCTATTATGCATCAATGATCCATCCTTTGATGCATCTATGATGCATCTATGATTCATCTATGATGCATCAATGATCCATCTTTGATGCATCAATGATCCATCTTTGATGCATCTATGATGCATCAATGATCCATCTTTGATGCATCTATGATTCATCTATGATGCATCAATGATCCATCTTTGATGCATCTATGATGCATCAATGATCCATCTTTGATGCATCTATGATGCATCTATGATTCATCTATGATGCATCAATGATCCATCTATGATGCATCAATGATCCATCTTTGATGCATCTATGATGCATCAATGATCCATCCTTTGATGCATCTATGATGCATCTATGATTCATCTATGATGCATCAATGATCCATCTTTGATGCATCTATGATGCATCATAGATGCATCAAAGGATGGATCATTGATGCATCATAGATGCATCAAAGATGGATCATTGATGCATCATAGATGAATCATAGATGCATCATAGATGCATCAAAGATGGATCATAGATGCATCAAAGGATGGATCATTGATGCATCATAGATGCATCAAAGATGGATCATTGATGCATCATAGATACATCAAAGATGGATCATTGATGCATCATAGATGCATCAAAGATGGATCATTGATGCATCATAGATGAATCATAGATGCATCATAGATGCATCAAAGATGGATCATTGATGCATCATAGATGCATCAAAGATGGATCATTGATGCATCATATATGCATCAAAGATGATGCATCAAAGATGGATCATTGATGCATCATAGATGCATCAAAGATGGATTATTGATGCATCATAGATGAATCATAGATGCATCATAGATGCATCAAAGATGGATCATTGATGCATCATAGATGCATCAAAGATGGATCACAGATGCATCATAGATGAATCAAAGATGCATCAAAGATGGATCATAGATGCATCATAGATGCATCAAAGATGGATCATTGATGCATCATAGATGCATCAAAGATGGATCATTGATGCATCATAGATGAATCATAGATGCATCAAAGATGGATCATTGATGCATCATAGATGCATCAAAGATGGATCACAGATGCATCATAGATGGATCATAGATGCATCATAGATGCATCATAGATTCATCATAGATACATCATAGATGCTTCATAGATGGAACATAGATGCGTCATAGGAATGCATCATAGATGGAACATAGATGCATCATAGATGGAACATAGATGCATCATAGATGGATCATTGATCCATCATAGATGAATCATAGATGCATCATAGATGGATCATTGATGCATCATAGATGAATCATAGATGCATCATAGATGCATCAAAGATGGATCATTGATGCATCATAGATGCATCAAAGATGGATCATTGATGCATCATAGATGAATCATAGATGCATCATAGATGCATCAAAGGATGGATCATTGATGCATCATAGATGAATCAAAGATGGATCATTGATGCATCATAGATGAATCATAGATGCATCATAGATGGAACGTAGATGCATCATAGCATCAATGATCCATCTTTGATGCATCTATGATGCATCTATGATTCATCTATGATGCATCAATGATCCATCTTTGATGCATCTATGATGCATCTATGATTCATCTATGATGCATCAATGATCCATCTTTGATGCATCTATGATGCATCAATGATCCATCTTTGATGCATCTATGATCCATCTTTGATGCATCTATGATGCATCAATGATCCATCCTTTGATGCATTTATGATTCATCTATTATGCATCAATGATCCATCCTTTGATGCATCTATGATGCATCTATGATTCATCTATTATGCATCAATGATCCATCTTTGATGCATCATAGATGCATCAAAGATGGATCATTGATGCATCATAGATGAATCATAGATGCATCATAGATGCATCAAAGGATGGATCATTGATGCATCATAGATGCATCAAAGATGGTTCATTGATGCATCATAGATGAATCATTGATGCATCATAGATGAATCAAAGATGGATCCATCTTTGATGCATCATAGATGAATCATAGATGCATCATAGATGCATCAAAGATGGATCATTGATGCATCATAGATGCATCAAAGATGGATCATTGATGCATCATAGATGCATCAAAGATGGATCATTGATGCATCAAAGATGGATCATTGATGCATCATAGATGAATCATAGATGCATCATAGATGCATCAAAGATGGATCATTGATGCATCATAGATGCATCAAAGATGGATCATTGATGCATCATAGATGAATCATAGATGCATCAAAGGATGGATCATTGATGCATCATAGATGCATCAAAGATGGATCATAGATGCATCAAAGATGGATCATTGATGCATCATAGATGAATCATAGATGCATCATAGATGCATCAAAGATGGATCATTGATGCTATGATGCATCTACGTTCCATCTATGATGCATCTATGATTCATCTATGATCCATCAATGATTCATCTATGATGCATCTATGATTCATCTATGATGCATCAATGATCCATCTTTGATTCATCTATGATGCATCAATGATCCATCTTTGATGCATCTATGATGCATCAATGATCCATCTTTGATGCATCTATGATGCATCTATGATTCATCAATGATCCATCTTTGATGCATCTATGATGCATCAATGATCCATCCTTTGATGCATCTATGATGCATCTATGATTCATCTATGATGCATCAATGATCCATCTTTGATGCATCTATGATGCATCAATGATCCATCTTTGATGCATCTATGATGCATCTATGATTCATCTATGATGCATCAATGATCCATCTATGATGCATCTATGATTCATCTATGATGGATCAATGATCCATCTATGATGCATCTATGTTCCATCTATGAAGCATCTATGATGTATCTATGATGAATCTATGATGCATCTATGATGCATCTATGATCCATCTATGATGCATCTGTGATCCATCTTTGATGCATCTATGATGCATCAATGATCCATCTTTGATGCATCTATGATGCATCTATGATTCATCTATGATGCATCAATGATCCATCTTTGATGCATCTATGATGCATCTATGATTTATCTATGATGCATCTTTGATTCATCTATGATGCATCTGTGATCCATCTTTGATGCATCTATGATGCATCAATGATCCATCTTTGATGCATCTATGATGCAACTATGATTCATCTATGATGCATCAATGATCCATCTTTGATGCAGATGCATCAATGATTCATCTATGATGCATCAATGATCCATATTTGATGCATCTATGATGCATCAATGATCCATCCTTTGATGCATCTATGATGCATCTATGATTCATCTATGATGCATCAATGATCCATCTTTGATGCATCTATGATGCATCAATGATCCATCTTTGATGCATCTATGATGCATCTATGATTCATCTATGATGCATCAATGATCCATCTTTGATGCATCTATGATGCATCAATGATCCATCTTTGATGCATCTATGATGCATCTATGATTCATCTATGTTGCATCAATGATTCATCTTTGATGCATCTATGATGCATCAATGATCCATCCTTTGATGCATCTATGATGCATCTATGATTCATCTATGATGCATCAATGATCCATCTTTGATGCATCTATGATGCATCAATGATCCATCTTTGATGCATCAATGATCCATCTTTGATGCATCTATGATGCATCAATGATCCATCTTTGATGCATCTATGATTCATCTATGATGCATCAATGATCCATCTTTGATGCATCTATGATGCATCAATGATCCATCTTTGATGCATCTATGATGCATCTATGATTCATCTATGATGCATCAATGATCCATCTATGATGCATCTATGTTCCATCTATGATGCATCTATGTTCCATCTATGATGCATTCCATCTATGACGAATCTATGTTCCATCTATGAAGCATCTATGATGTATCTATGATGAATCTATGATGCATCTATGATGCATCTATGATCCATCTATGATGCATCTATGTTGCATCTATGATGCATCTGTGATCCATCAATGATGCATCTATGATCCATCTATGATCCTACCTATGATCAATCTACAATCTATGATACATCTATGATGCATCTATGTTCCATTTTTGATGCATCTATGCACTATCTATGATGCATCTATGCACCATCTATGATGCATCATAGATTCATCATAGATACATCATAGATGCATCATAGATGGAACATAGATGGATCATAGATGAATCAAAGATGCATCATAGATAAATCATAGATGCATCATAGATGCATCAAAGATGGATCATTGATGCATCATAGATGCATCAAAGATGGATCATTGATGCATCATAGATGAATCATAGATGCATCATAGATGCATCAAAGATGGATCATTGATGCATCATAGATGCATCAAAGATGCATCATAGATGCATCATAGATTCATCATAGATACATCATAGATGCTTCATAGATGGAACATAGATGCGTCATAGATGGAATGCATCATAGATGGAACATAGATGCATCATAGATGGAACATAGATGCATCATAGATGGATCATTGATCCATCATAGATGAATCATAGATGCATCATAGATGGATCATTGATGCATCATAGATGAATCATAGATGCATCATAGATGCATCAAAGATGGATCATTGATGCATCATAGATGAATCATAGATGCATCATAGATGCATCAAAGGATGGATCATTGATGCATCATAGATGCATCAAAGATGGATCATTGATGCATCATAGATGAATCATAGATGCATCATAGATGCATCAAAGATGGATCATTGATGCATCATAGATGCATCAAAGATGGATCATTGATGCATCATAGATGAATCATAGATGCATCATAGATGCATCAAAGATGGATCATTGATGCATCATAGATGAATCATTGATGGATCATAGATGAATCATAGATGCATCATAGATGGAACGTAGATGCATCATAGCATCAATGATCCATCTTTGATGCATCTATGATGCATCTATGATTCATCTATGATGCATCAATGATCCATCTTTGATGCATCTATGATGCATCAATGATCCATCTTTGATGCATCTATGATCCATCTTTGATGCATCTATGATGCATCAATGATCCATCCTTTGATGCATCTATGATTCATCTATGATGCATCAATGATCCATCTTTGATGCATCTATGATGCATCAATTTTCCATCTTTGATGCATCTATGATGCATCTATGATTCATCTATGATGCATCAATGATCCATCTTTGATGCATCTGATATGCATCAAAGCTGAAAACATTGTTTATAAAAACGTTCTGTAATAATTGTTGCAAAGTAATCTCAACCCCATTGTAATCTGAAACTGCACAAATTAAAAGCCTTTTGAACAAACCACTCTTTCATTTAACTTTTAGCTACCCCAGAATTTGGTACATTAACCTCCGCACTTAAATTCAATATCGCCCGCAGTGAAGTGGGGGTATTTTAGCTAGCTTCAAAGAGCGAATTTGAAAATTGAAAAGCCTAACTATGCCAGTATTGATTGATTGTATGGATTCAATTAGTAAGCCCCCAAAACTGTGATCATAATAATTAAAATGTAAGAATGTTAAAAGTGATATGGTTTCTTAACTAGGCTATGCTATTTCTTGCTTTACAAGAGAATAAAAATTGTTTATAGTTCTAGAGTTAAGGAAGCGAAAAATTCGGCAATGTTAATAGGATAGCTGCTGCTCTCAACACTTACAAAGCAGCATGGGAGCTGGTCAACGAGTACAGAAAACCCAAGTAATTGCCCAGGAAATAATACACTAACAAGTTGGACCGAGGTGTGTGAAAACCATATCCTAGGGTCAGTGAAAGGTTTTAGGGACTCCGAAAGTTGGGATATCAATGGTCTGCCATGCTCTATTCGTAAGGACACAGTTGATGGATAATCATGCCACCGACTAAACTTGTTAACCTCTGCTTGACTAAGGGAATCTTTCCTGACAGCCTAAAGATAGCTAGGACTATCCTCATATTCAAGAAGGCTGATCCCTCTTACACGACAAATTATAGACCTATCTCTATCTTGCCAGTCTTCTCTGAGATGCTGGAGACCAAAAGACAATTGTTGGCATATTTTGAAAACAACCAACCATTCCCAAATGATCATCATGGCTTTAGGCACATCCTCTGCTCTCTTGAAACTTATCGGTGCTATTACAGATGCTTTCGAGGATAACGAGTCGGTCCTTTTGAGACTCTGTGACCTGAGCAAGGCCTTCGATGTGGTTTCACATCACATACTGTTGGCCAAGCTAACGAGGCACGGTATTGGAGGCACAGTTTTGAACACCTTAAGCAGCACCTCAGTAGCTACTTGACAGACCGAAAGCAGCTAGTTCTGGTGAACGTAAATGGGTAAACCTTATTGTTTGCCGACGATACCACCCTGTTCAATAGGGAAAGACCATTGAGCGATTGATAGATCTACAAAAAACGCTGCATACACACGTATTTGAAAAATATTACGTATATATAGCGATTATTGTTAGATCTACAAAAAACGTGCATACACACGGATTTGAAAAAAATTACGTATATATAGCGATTATTGTTAGATCTACAAAAAACGCTGCATACACACGGATTTGAAAAATATTACGTATATATAGCGATTATTGTTAGATCTACAAAAAAACGCTGCATACACACAGTTAGATTAGGCTAAGTTAGGTTAGGTTAAGACAGGTTACGATAAGTTAGGTTAAGTTAGGCTAGGCCAAGTTAGGTTAGGAAAATCCGGCAACGCCATATAAGATAGCTGATGCGAAAGTGTAACTAGCTAAGTGTGTAAAGATAAGTGTAAGGCGTTGCCGGATTTTCCTAACCTACGCCATATAAGATAGCTGATGCGAAAGTGAAACTAGCTAAGTGTGTAAAGATAAGTGTAAGGCGTTGCCGGATTTTCCTAACCTAACTTGGCCTAGCCTAACTTAACCTAACTTATCGTAACCTGTCTTAACCTAACCTAACTTAGCCTAATCTAACTGTGTGTATGCAGCGTTTTTTTGTAGATCTAACAATAATCGCTATATATACGTAATATTTTTCAAATCCGTGTGTATGCAGCGTTTTTTGTAGATCTAACAATAATCGCTATATATACGTAATTTTTTTCAAATCCGTGTGTATGCACGTTTTTTGTAGATCTAACAATAATCGCTATATATACGTAATATTTTTCAAATACGTGTGTATGCAGCGTTTTTTGTAGATCTATCAATCGCTCAATGGTCTTTCCCTATTGAACAGGGTGGTATCGTCGGCAAACAATAAGGTTTACCCATTTACGTTCACCAGAACTAGCTGCTTTCGGTCTGTCAAGTAGCTACTGAGGTGCTGCTTAAGGTGTTCAAAACTGTGCCTCCAATACCGTGCCTCGTTAGCTTGGCCAACAGTATGTGATGTGAAACCACATCGAAGGCCTTGCTCAGGTCACAGAGTCTCAAAAGGACCGACTCGTTATCCTCGAAAGCATCTGTAATAGCACCGATAAGTTTCAAGAGAGCAGAGGATGTGCCTAAAGCCATGATGATCATTTGGGAATGGTTGGTTGTTTTCAAAATATGCCAACAATTGTCTTTTGGTCTCCAGCATCTCAGAGAAGACTGGCAAGATAGAGATAGGTCTATAATTTGTCGTGTAAGAGGGATCAGCCTTCTTGAATATGAGGATAGTCCTAGCTATCTTTAGGCTGTCAGGAAAGATTCCCTTAGTCAAGCAGAGGTTAACAAGTTTAGTCGGTGGCATGATTATCCATCAACTGTGTCCTTACGAATAGAGCATGGCAGACCATTGATATCCCAACTTTCGGAGTCCCTAAAACCTTTCACTGACCCTAGGATATGGTTTTCACACACCTCGGTCCAACTTGTTAGTGTATTATTTCCTGGGCAATTACTTGGGTTTTCTGTACTCGTTGACCAGCTCCCATGCTGCTTTGTAAGTGTTGAGAGCAGCAGCTATCCTATTAACATTGCCGAATTTTTCGCTTCCTTAACTCTAGAACTATAAACAATTTTTATTCTCTTGTAAAGCAAGAAATAGCATAGCCTAGTTAAGAAACCATATCACTTTTAACATTCTTACATTTTAATTATTATGATCACAGTTTTGGGGGCTTACTAATTGAATCCATACAATCAATCAATACTGGCATAGTTAGGCTTTTCAATTTTCAAATTCGCTCTTTGAAGCTAGCTAAAATACCCCCACTTCACTGCGGGCGATATTGAATTTAAGTGCGGAGGTTAATGTACCAAATTCTGGGGTAGCTAAAAGTTAAATGAAAGAGTGGTTTGTTCAAAAGGCTTTTAATTTGTGCAGTTTCAGATTACAATGGGGTTGAGATTACTTTGCAACAATTATTACAGAACGTTTTTATAAACAATGTTTTCAGCTTTGTTGTCTGGTGTGTATGTGTACAAATCTCTGCTGCACGATACACGTGAGCATGCCGCGTACAGTTGGCCATAAGAAGATTTTCTAGATGTACAGTAAGTAAATAAAAGAAACGTCTTGTAACACTTAAAATAACACATACAATGCTAATCAAGAAGTTTTCTAAATATAAGCCGGCTACTTAAAGAGTTTGGTCTTGTGCTTTATTTATTATCATGGCAGAGGTCATCTTCAGTGAAAATTAAAGCCATTTAAATGTAAACGTTAAGTGTGTTGGAATGATTGGAATTCTTGGCATGAAAACTGTATTGCCTTTTGCACATGCCTGGGCTTCAATAACGTTTTGTTTCAACGGAGTAAGTCGGGTACCATTGCAGAATCGCGGAGGTTCCAAATTGCTCAGTAGCATTACAGGTACCCCCACTTTCAATTCAATTTTTTGAGGAGGGACACCTGGAAACTCCAAGGTGTTGAGAAACTCTACTGGATATTGAACGGCCGCATCCTCTTCTAACACAGTGTCAATAGACAGATACTCTGATGTGTAACCTGGAATTGCTGTAACTATCTTGCTGTTGATAGTATTACCAGTGTACTTTTTGGGGGCAAGTATAGCTCTTTCACACAGCCATTCACTGGACAAATGAACTCAGTAACTGATGGAAATACTTTCATTAGTAGTTCCTCCGATGAATCAACCATGTTGGCAAAGTTTAGAGGAAATGAGATTCTTTGTTGGCTATCAACAGATATCTGTCCATTTCCGATATTTAATAAATCAGAAGAAAACAATTCAGCATCGTGTTCGTTGTGAAGAATCTCTCTTATGTTCTGTATCAAATTCTTTTCCTCAACGTAACTCCACTAATCAGACTTTTTAGTGCAGGTACTTATTTCATCTGCGGGTGTTTCTCGAGGACTGGAAGGGTTTGCCTGAAATCTAAAGCCAATAAAACAACCAACCCTCTCATCAAGAAAACTATGGTTCCTTTTTGCTGAGCAATTCTGTTTGTAACAAAACACATCAAGTTGTTCCGGTAAAAGTTCTGGTAAATTTCTTAAAATATGGTTCTGTAGGTCAGTAGTATTGTATGACATCTCTTTGAGAGCTTCTGTATTGACGTTGCTCTCTTGTTGAGGTGCGGGAAGGCCAAATTAGCTCAAATCTCTACCACACATGGCCAAAACCAGAGATGCAATTGCCAGTAACGCTTCATTGTAAACTACCTCATTATAAAGTGTACCTGGAACTTCTCAACTAAAACACACCAATATGTCTTCAGCCATGTCGTCTGCTTTCCCAAAGTTCTAAGGGGTTTGACAGCCCACAGGTGCTCGCCAGGATCGAGTTGATGTCTGATACGTTGTGGAGAGCGAGTCAAAACAGCATCATGCATTGTGGATTCCCAGCGGTCATCACGATCGAGCAAACAATGGGCTTCACACACTTCTCTATATGGATTGCATGACTTTCAACAGTCCTTAAGTGCTCGAGGTAGGACCACGTACACTGTGAAGTAGCAAACATAAACAGTAGCACTCTAAGTTAACGGGATGAACCGTGGTACTCGTTCTAGCACTTCTGAGTAATTTAAATCAGACTGATTCTCCACTGGAAAGCCAATACCACGACACTGGAACTCTTTTTGTGAAGCGTTCCAGGTGTAGTAGTGGGGTACTTCATTGTAAAGGTCCTAGCAAATTCATCATTAGTACACAGCTCAAAGAATTCAGTAAATATAGTGTCTCTTGGGTTTTGTAAAACGTAATGCTGTTGTCATTGAAGTAAACCCCCCCTGGAAGTTCTCAAGGTACTCAGATGAGTAACAGTGGGGTGTCTTTCACTGGAAACCCAAAGATACACCATGCTGCCTCGTTAGAACTCAAGTAACGTCCTGGCTGGTAAAGAGTTACCTCATCTCTGGTGCAGCCTCCCTCAACAGATAGAAATCAGCTCGGCCACTTCCCTTGTTTACATATTTGCATATGTATTTTATACTCTTCACTGAACTGCAGTGTACTCCACGTTAGGCGTTGAAAATCTTGAACTGGGTTGTATGGTACAATTCAATGGTTGTCAATATCCACAGATCCTCGTCCTGATACATTTATTTCAGAGTCCACCGTAATTTGTTGATCACTTTCTGTACAAAGGGTACCCATTATAGCTGGTATCTCAGTCATCATCTATCTGGGATATATCTTTGTACACTTTCCGTCTTTCTTGCAAGGTGGCCTAGGATTGATAGCACCACAAGGCCCGTGAACCATATGTTTGATCACAATCACATGAAGATTGGGAATAGTGTCATCAGGTATCTCAGCTTGTACGGCATCATCAATTTGTTGTGGTTGGATCTTATCAACCAGCCACCAAAGCATATGGATATGTGGGAGTCCACGTTTTTACCACCCACATGTGTACATCAAGCACTGAACCAAACCTTTGTCAATTATAGCAACAAAACCTGTAACTTTTTGTTTGAAAGCCCTTGCTACTATGTTATGTCTATCAGTTGCTTTCTGACTAGGCAGTAGCTCCTGAACAGTTCCTTCCCATTTTGATTTGCACACCATAGTTATAAACAGGTCAGGACACGCATAGTTTCTAACATGAGAGCATCTTGTGCTCGTTCACTAAGATAGCGTGGTGAGGTAATAAAGCTTAAAGATAAAGCGGTAAGATCACTATTTGACCAAGATCATTAGAGCATACTGTTTCATCGTTGGTGTTTCAATTCTAACACACATGTCTACAATAAACCGACTAAACAGTTATCTGTAGTGAATGATTGGGTTGAAGTTGTTTTGACAAACCATTATGACACATAAAACTGTATTGCAGTCGCTTTTTAGTTGTAGGATGATTGGTTGTGGCATTACTCTGTTGAATGTTGAAATGGTAGCTTTCCTGATCACTCTAAAATATGAGAGGGTATTACAAAACATCATAGAAGCAATGAGTTTCAGATAATCTAACCAAAGTGTCATCTCTTTGACGCAGCACAATATCTCGTGAGTGAAACTTATTGCCAACAATGGCCACTTCATCAACAGTCGGAGCGTTGAATCATCACTCATGCTCCCCAGCTGGACGGCAGTCAGCACACATAATGGCTTTAAAATCATCTGACGGCCACTGATCTAATGCAGTTTTAAAGGACACAATTAAAACATTGTTGTCATAAAGAATGCGTTGAAGGCTTTGCACTATGTTTTAGGATAAACCGGGAATGTTGTCACAGCACCGCCTCAGCTTGTCGATCACCAATGAAAAATATTTGTAGGAAGCCACGAGGCTGATCGGGTTGAGTAATAAGCCAATCCTATGGTATATTTACCCCTGCACAGTGAACGTAGTGGGATAGTCATGTTATACAACTTGGCCAAAGGCACCAAATAAGGTCATTTGGAAGCATGAGTTATATTTTCAAATTTTGTATAAAAACCCCCGAATTCTGCTGTTTCTCCAATGACAAGGGTCTTTAGTAGCTCAATTGGCTCAGCAGTTAAAGGAAGCCTAACTTTTCCATTAGAACAACACATATCCCTATTAGCTTCCATTTTACTGCATCACAATATCTGCATGTTTAGCTCATTCTGCCTATACAAAAAAACTGTGATTGATATAATCAATGAACAGATCATATCGAAAAACTATACCATTAAATGGGTTCCACATCATACTCATGAAGTCTTATCTCCGTCGTCCTGTATAATAGCAGGGGTTTCCTCTTGTGCTTGTGCAGCTCTTTGTAAAGCCATTCTGTTATTGTTGGCCACCAGCCCAGCCTGATGCTATTCATCAGACGTTTCAGCAGCTCTTTGTGATGCAATTCTACTATTGGTACTCTTCAGGTGTTTCAGCAGTTCTGTGTGACGCAGTTCTACTTGTGTTGGCTGGTACTAGAATGTTACGTTCATCGGATGTCTCTGAGGTTCTATGTGAGCTGTGCCTGATTAAATCAACTAAAAGCCTAACATGGCGTTCATTGGGGGTTTCAGATTCTCTATGGGAGGTATGCCTGATCGAATCAGCTAAAAGCCCAGCCTGGTGTTCCTCTGCAGTCTCTGAAACTCGAGTATGGCTCGTTGTCCTTGACAACGGCTTTCGAGAAGATTATAAAAAGAGCAAACAGTGATGGCCATGAAGCACCGAAGCTTTTACATACCGACAAAGGTACAGAGTTTAAAAACAAACCGTTCAACAACATGTTGAGGAGGCATAATATCAAACTATACCATACAGAGAGTGAAGAGAAGTCCGCAATAATTGAAAGATATCATAGGACATTGAATGAGAAACTTAAAGTGAAATTCCAAGTCCGACAATCCCACAAGTGGTACGATATACTACAAGAAGTCACAGACGAGTATAACCAACACGATTATCACCACACTATTAAAATGAGACCAGTAGAGGTCAACAAAGATAACGAGGCTGATCTATTAAAAATGTACATTGAGCGCGAACACAAAATTCGTAAAAACAGCAAGTTCGACCTCGGTGATAGAGTTCGTATCACGACGAAAAAAGATGTGTTTGCAAATAAATATAAACAAAACTGGACTTCAGAGATATTTACAATAGCACGAATTCTAAACACTAGACCGGTTACTTATAGGATCGCCGATCAAAATGGCGAAGAAATTATAGGCGGATTCTATGAAAAGGAACTGCAGAAGACCGCTCTCTGAGTGTCGGGCTTTGAGGACACCGTTCTGGGACTGTACCCCGTTCTAGGTCTTTTATCCCGTTCTGGGACTTTATCCTATTCTAGGTCTTTTATCCCGTTCTGGGACTTTGTCCTATTCTAGGTCTTTTATCCCGTTCTGGGACTTTGTCCTATTCTAGGTCTTTTATCCCGTTCTAGGACTGTACCCTATTTCAGGGCTCTCTTCCTCCTCCTGCGCTAGAACCGGTGAATACATAACTACTTAGATCATAGATGTATCATAGATGGATCACAGATGGATCATAGATGGATCATAGATGAATCATAGATGGATCATAGATGGATCATAGATGAATCATAGATGGATCATAGATGAATCATAGATGGATCATAGATGAATCATAGATGGATCATAGATGAATCATAGATGGATCATAGGTGCATCATAGATGCATCATAGGTGCATCATAGATGGATAATAGATGCATCATAGATGGATCACAGATGGATCATAGATGAATCATAGATGGATCATAGATGGATCATAGATGGATCACAGATGGATCATAGATGCATCATAAATGCATCACAAATGAATCAAAGATGGATCATAGGTGCATCATAGATGCATCATAGGTGCATCATAGATGCATCATAGGTGCATCATAGGTGCATCATAGGTGCATCATAGGTGCATCATAGATGCATCATAGGTGGATCACAGATGGTTCATAGATGCTATTCTATTATCCATCTATGATGCACCTATGATGCATCTATGATGCACCTATGATCCATCTATGATTCATCTATGATCCATCTATGATTCATCTATGATCCATCTATGATTCATCTATGATCCATCTATGATTCATCTATGATCCATCTATGATTCATCTATGATCCATCTATGATTCATCTATGATCCATCTGTATCATAGATGGATCACAGATGGATCATAGATGGATCATAGATGAATCATAGATGGATCATAGATGGATCATAGATGAATCATAGATGGATCATAGATGAATCATAGATGGATCATAGATGAATCATAGATGGGCATCATAGATGGATCATAGGTGCATCATAGATGGATCATAGATGCATCATAGGTGCATCATAGATGCATCATAGGTGCATCATAGATGCATCATAGGTGCATCATAGATGCATGATGCATCTATGATGCACCTATGATGCATCTATGATGCATCTATGATGCACCTATGATGCATCTATGATGCACCAATGATGCATCAATGATGCACCAATGATGCACCAATGATGCATCTATGATGCACCTATGATGCATCTATGATGCACCTATGATGCATCTATGATGCACCTATGATGCATCTATGATGCACCTATGATGCATCTATGATGAATCATAGATGGATCATAGATGAATCATAGATGGATCATAGATGAATCATAGATGGATCATAGGTGCATCATAGATGCATCATAGGTGCATCATAGATGGATAATAGATGCATCATAGATGGATCACAGATGGATCATAGATGAATCATAGATGGATCATAGATGGATCATAGATGGATCACAGATGGATCATAGATGCATCATAAATGCATCAAAAATGAATCAAAGATGGATCATAGGTGCATCATAGATGCATCATAGGTGCATCATAGATGCATCATAGGTGCATCATAGATGCATCATAGGTGCATCATAGATGCATCATAGGTGCATCATAGGTGCATCATAGATGCATCATAGGTGCATCATAGATGCATCAAAGGTGCATCATAGATGCATCATAGGTGCATCATAGATGCATCATAGGTGCATCATAGATCATCCTATCACAGATGGATCATAGATGCATCATAAATGCATCACAAATGGATCAAAGATAGATCATAGATGGATCATAGGTGCATCATAGATGGATTATAGGTGCATCATAGATGGATCATAGGTGCATCATAGATGGATCATAGATGCATCATAGGTGCATCATAGATGCATCATAGGTGCATCATAGATGCATCATAGGTGCATCATAGGTGCATCATATGTGCATCATAGGTGCATCATATGTGCATCATAGGTGCATCATAGATGCATCATAGATGCATCATAGATGCATCATAGGTGCATCATAGATGCATCATAGGTGCATCATAGGTGCATCATAAATGCATCACAAATGGATCAAAGATAGATCATAGATGGATCATAGGTGCATCATAGATGGATCATTGGTGCATCATAGATGGATCATAGATGCATCATAGATGCATCATAGGTGCATCATAGATGCATCATAGGTGCATCATAGGTGCATCATAGATGCATCATAGGTGCATCATAGATGCATCATAGATGCATCATAGGTGCATCATAGATGCATCATAGGTGCATCATAGATGCATTATAGGTGCATCATAGATGCATCATAGGTGCATCATAGATGCATCATTGGTGCATCATATGTGCATCATAGGTGCATCATAGATGCATCATAGGTTCATCATAGGTGCATCATAGATGCATCATAGGTGCATCATGTAAGCATCATAGGTGCATCATAGATGCATCATAGGTGCATCATAGATGCATCATTGGTGCATCATATGTGCATCATAGGTGCATCATATGTGCATCATAGGTGCATCATAGATGTATCATAGATGGATCACAGATGGATCATAGATGGATCATAGATGAATCATAGATGGATCATAGATGGATCATAGATGAATCATAGATGGATCATAGATGAATCATAGATGAATCAAAGATAGATCATAGATGTATCATAGATGGATCACAGATGGATCATAGATGGATCATAGATGAATCATAGATGGATCATAGATGGATCATAGATGAATCATAGATGGATCATAGATGAATCATAGATGGATCATAGATGAATCATAGATGGATCATAGATGAATCATAGATAAATCATAGGTGCATCATAGATGCATCATAGGTGCATCATAGATGGATAATAGATGCATCATAGATGGATCACAGATGGATCATAGATGAATCATAGATGGATCATAGATGGATCATAGATGGATCACAGATGGATCATAGATGCATCATAAATGCATCACAAATGAATCAAAGATGGATCATAGGTGCATCATAGATGCATCATAGGTGCATCATAGATGCATCATAGGTGCATCATAGGTGCATCATAGGTGCATCATAGGTGCATCATAGATGCATCATAGGTGGATCACAGATGGTTCATAGATGCTATTCTATTATCCATCTATGATGCACCTATGATGCATCTATGATGCACCTATGATCCATCTATGATTCATCTATGATCCATCTATGATTCATCTATGATCCATCTATGATTCATCTATGATCCATCTATGATTCATCTATGATCCATCTATGATTCATCTATGATCCATCTATGATTCATCTATGATCCATCTGTATCATAGATGGATCACAGATGGATCATAGATGGATCATAGATGAATCATAGATGGATCATAGATGGATCATAGATGAATCATAGATGGATCATAGATGAATCATAGATGGATCATAGATGAATCATAGATGGGCATCATAGATGGATCATAGGTGCATCATAGATGGATCATAGATGCATCATAGGTGCATCATAGATGCATCATAGGTGCATCATAGATGCATCATAGGTGCATCATAGATGCATGATGCATCTATGATGCACCTATGATGCATCTATGATGCATCTATGATGCACCTATGATGCATCTATGATGCACCAATGATGCATCAATGATGCACCAATGATGCACCAATGATGCATCTATGATGCACCTATGATGCATCTATGATGCACCTATGATGCATCTATGATGCACCTATGATGCATCTATGATGCACCTATGATGCATCTATGATGCACCTGTGATGCATCTATGATGCACCTATGATGCATCTATGATGCACCTATGATGCATCTATGATGGACCTATGATGCATCTATGATGCACCTATGATGCATCTATGATGCACCTATGATGCATCTATGATGCACCTATGATGCATCTATGATGCACCTATGATGCATCTATGATGCACCTATGATGCATCTATGATCCATCTATGATGCACCTATGATCCATCTATGATGCCCATCTATGATTCATCTATGATCCATCTATGATCCATCTATGATTCATCTATGATCCATCTATGATCCATCTATGATGCACCTATGATGCATCTATGATGCACCTATGATGCATCTATGATGCACCTATGATGCATCTATGATGCACCTATGATGCATCTATGATGCACCTATGATCCATCTTTGATTCATTTGTGATGCATTTATGATGCATCTATGATCCATCTGTGATCCATCTATGATCCATCTATGATCCATCTATGATTCATCTATGATCCATCTGTGATCCATCTATGATGCATCTATTATCCATCTATGATGCACCTATGATGCATCTATGATGCACCTATGATCCATCTATGATTCATCTATGATCCATCTATGATTTATCTATGATCCATCTATGATTCATCTATGATCCATCTATGATTCATCTATGATCCATCTATGATCCATCTATGATGCCCATCTATGATTCATCTATGATCCATCTATGATTCATCTATGATCCATCTATGATTTATCTATGATCCATCTATGATCCATCTATGATTCATCTATGATCCATCTATGATCCATCTATGATTCATCTATGATCCATCTATGATTCATCTATGATCCATCTGTATCATAGATGGATCACAGATGGATCATAGATGGATCATAGATGAATCATAGATGGATCATAGATGGATCATAGATGAATCATAGATGGATCATAGATGAATCATAGATGGATCATAGATGAATCATAGATGGATCATAGATGAATCATAGATGGGCATCATAGATGGATCATAGATGGATCATAGATGAATCATAGATGGATCATAGATGAATCATAGATGGATCATAGATAAATCATAGATGGATCATAGATGAATCATAGATGGATCATAGGTGCATCATAGATGCATCATAGGTGCATCATAGATGGATAATAGATGCATCATAGATGGATCACAGATGGATCATAGATGAATCATAGATGGATCATAGATGGATCATAGATGGATCACAGATGGATCATAGATGCATCATAAATGCATCACAAATGAATCAAAGATGGATCATAGGTGCATCATAGATGCATCATAGGTGCATCATAGATGCATCATAGGTGCATCATAGATGCATCATAGGTGCATCATAGGTGCATCATAGATGCATCATAGGTGCATCATAGATGCATCAAAGGTGCATCATAGATGCATCATAGGTGCATCATAGATGCATCATAGGTGCATCATAGATCATCCTATCACAGATGGATCATAGATGCATCATAAATGCATCACAAATGGATCAAAGATAGATCATAGATGGATCATAGGTGCATCATAGATGGATCATAGGTGCATCATAGATGGATCATAGGTGCATCATAGATGGATCATAGATGCATCATAGGTGCATCATAGATGCATCATAGGTGCATCATAGATGCATCATAGGTGCATCATAGGTGCATCATATGTGCATCATAGGTGCATCATATGTGCATCATAGGTGCATCATAGATGCATCATAGATGCATCATAGATGCATCATAGGTGCATCATAGATGCATCATAGGTGCATCATAGGTGCATCATAAATGCATCACAAATGGATCAAAGATAGATCATAGATGGATCATAGGTGCATCATAGATGGATCATTGGTGCATCATAGATGGATCATAGATGCATCATAGATGCATCATAGGTGCATCATAGATGCATCATAGGTGCATCATAGGTGCATCATAGATGCATCATAGGTGCATCATAGATGCATCATAGATGCATCATAGGTGCATCATAGATGCATCATAGGTGCATCATAGATGCATTATAGGTGCATCATAGATGCATCATAGGTGCATCATAGATGCATCATTGGTGCATCATATGTGCATCATAGGTGCATCATAGATGCATCATAGGTTCATCATAGGTGCATCATAGATGCATCATAGGTGCATCATGTAAGCATCATAGGTGCATCATAGATGCATCATAGGTGCATCATAGATGCATCATTGGTGCATCATATGTGCATCATAGGTGCATCATATGTGCATCATAGGTGCATCATAGATGTATCATAGATGGATCACAGATGGATCATAGATGGATCATAGATGAATCATAGATGGATCATAGATGGATCATAGATGAATCATAGATGGATCATAGATGAATCATAGATGAATCAAAGATAGATCATAGATGTATCATAGATGGATCACAGATGGATCATAGATGGATCATAGATGAATCATAGATGGATCATAGATGGATCATAGATGAATCATAGATGGATCATAGATGAATCATAGATGGATCATAGATGAATCATAGATGGATCATAGATGAATCATAGATGGATCATAGGTGCATCATAGATGCATCATAGGTGCATCATAGATGGATAATAGATGCATCATAGATGGATCACAGATGGATCATAGATGAATCATAGATGGATCATAGATGGATCATAGATGGATCACAGATGGATCATAGATCCATCATAAATGCATCACAAATGAATCAAAGATGGATCATAGGTGCATCATAGATGCATCATAGGTGCATCATAGATGCATCATAGGTGCATCATAGGTGCATCATAGGTGCATCATAGGTGCATCATAGATGCATCATAGGTGGATCACAGATGGTTCATAGATGCTATTCTATTATCCATCTATGATGCACCTATGATGCATCTATGATGCACCTATGATCCATCTATGATTCATCTATGATCCATCTATGATTCATCTATGATCCATCTATGATTCATCTATGATCCATCTATGATTCATCTATGATCCATCTATGATTCATCTATGATCCATCTATGATTCATCTATGATCCATCTATGATTCATCTATGATCCATCTGTATCATAGATGGATCACAGATGGATCATAGATGGATCATAGATGAATCATAGATGGATCATAGATGGATCATAGATGAATCATAGATGGATCATAGATGAATCATAGATGGATCATAGATGAATCATAGATGGGCATCATAGATGGATCATAGGTGCATCATAGATGGATCATAGATGCATCATAGGTGCATCATAGATGCATCATAGGTGCATCATAGATGCATCATAGGTGCATCATAGATGCATGATGCATCTATGATGCACCTATGATGCATCTATGATGCATCTATGATGCACCTATGATGCATCTATGATGCACCAATGATGCATCAATGATGCACCAATGATGCACCAATGATGCATCTATGATGCACCTATGATGCATCTATGATGCACCTATGATGCATCTATGATGCACCTATGATGCATCTATGATGCACCTATGATGCATCTATGATGCACCTATGATGCATCTATGATGCACCTATGATGCATCTATGATGGACCTATGATGCATCTATGATGCACCTATGATGCATCTATGATGCACCTATGATGCATCTATGATGCACCTATGATGCATCTATGATGCACCTATGATGCATCTATGATCCATCTATGATGCACCTATGATCCATCTATGATGCCCATCTATGATTCATCTATGATCCATCTATGATCCATCTGTGATCCATCTATGATCCATCTATGATTCATCTATGATCCATCTATGATTCATCTATGATCCATCTGTATCATAGATGGATCACAGATGGATCATAGATGGATCATAGATGAATCATAGATGGATCATAGATGGATCATAGATGAATCATAGATGGATCATAGATGAATCATAGATGGGCATCATAGATGGATCATAGGTGCATCATAGATGGATCATAGATGCATCATAGGTGCATCATAGATGCATCATAGGTGCATCATAGATGCATCATAGGTGCATCATAGATGCATCATAGGTGCATCATAGATGCATCATAGGTCCATCATAGATGCATCATAGGTGCATCATAGATGCATCATAGGTGCATCATAGATGCATCATAGGTGCATCATAGATGCATCATAGGTGCATCATAGATGCATCATAGGTGCATCATAGATGCATCATAGGTGCATCATAGATGCATCATTGGTGCATCATTGGTGCATCATTGATGCATCATTGGTGATGCATCATAGATGGATCATAGATGAATCATAGATGGATCATAGATGGATCATAGATGAATCATAGATGGATCATAGATGAATCATAGATGGATCATAGATTAATCATAGATGAATCAAAGATAGATCATAGATGTATCATAGATGGATCACAGATGGATCATAGAAGGATCATAGATGAATCATAGATGTATCATAGATGTATCACAGATGGATCATAGATGCATAATAAATGCATCACAAATGGATCAAAGATAGATCATAGATGGATCATAGGTGCATCATAGATGGATCATAGGTGCATCATAGATGGATCATAGGTGCATCATAGATGGATCATAGATGCATCATAGATGCATCATAGGTGCATCATAGATGCATCATAGGTGCATCATAGATGCATCATAGGTGCATCATAGATGCATCATAGGTGCATCATACATGCATCATAGGTGCATCATAGATGCATCATTGGTGCATCATATGTGCATCATAGGTGCATCATAGATGCATCATAGGTTCATCATAGGTGCATCATAGATGCATCATAGGTTCATCATAGGTGCATCATAGATGCATCATAGGTGCATCATAGATGCATCATAGGTGCATCATAGATGCATCATAGGTGCATCATAGATGCATCATAGGTGCATCATAGATGCATCATAGATGCATCATATGTGCATCATAGGTGCATCATAGATGTATCATAGATGGATCACAGATGGATCATAGATGGATCATAGATGAATCATAGATGGATCATAGATGGATCATAGATGAATCATAGATGGATCATAGATGAATCATAGATGAATCAAAGATAGATCATAGATGTATCATAGATGGATCACAGATGGATCATAGATGGATCATAGATGAATCATAGATGGATCATAGATGGATCATAGATGAATCATAGATGGATCATAGATGAATCATAGATGGATCATAGATGAATCATAGATGGATCATAGATAAATCATAGATGGATCATAGGTGCATCATAGATGCATCATAGGTGCATCATAGATGGATAATAGATGCATCATAGATGGATCACAGATGGATCATAGATGAATCATAGATGGATCATAAATGGATCATAGATGGATCACAGATGGATCATAGATGCATCATAAATGCATCACAAATGAATCAAAGATGGATCATAGGTGCATCATAGATGCATCATAGGTGCATCATAGATGCATCATAGGTGCATCATAGATGCATCATAGATGCATCAAAGGTGCATCATAGATGCATCATAGGTGCATCATAGATGCATCATAGGTGCATCATAGATGCATCATAGGTGCATCATAAATCATCCTATCACAGATGCATCATAGGTGCATCATAGGTGCATCATAAATGCATCACAAATGGATCAAAGAAGGATCATAGATGGATCATAGGTGCATCATAGATGGATCATTGGTGCATCATAGATGGATCATAGATGCATCATAGATGCATCATAGGTGCATCATAGATGCATCATAGGTGCATCATAGATGCATCATAGGTGCATCATAGATGCATCATAGGTGCATCATAGATGCATCATAGATGCATCATAGGTGCATCATAGATGCATCATAGGTGCATCATAGATGCATTATAGGTGCATCATAGATGCATCATAGGTGCATCATAGATGCATCATTGGTGCATCATATGTGCATCATAGGTGCATCATAGATGCAGCATCATAGGTTCATCATAGGTGCATCATAGATGCATCATAGGTGCATCATATATGCATCATAGGTGCATCATATGTGCATCATAGGTTCATCATATGTGCATCATAGGTGCATCATAGATGTATCATAGATGGATCACAGATGGATCATAGATGGATCATAGATGAATCATAGATGGATCATAGATGGATCATAGATGAATCATAGATGGATCATAGATGAATCATAGATGAATCAAAGATAGATCATAGATGTATCATAGATGGATCACAGATGGATCATAGATGGATCATAGATGAATCATAGATGGATCATAGATGGATCATAGATGAATCATAGATGGATCATAGATGAATCATAGATGGATCATAGATGAATCATAGATGGATCATAGATGAATCATAGATGGATCATAGGTGCATCATAGATGCATCATAGGTGCATCATAGATGGATAATAGATGCATCATAGATGGATCACAGATGGATCATAGATGAATCATAGATGGATCATAGATGGATCATAGATGGATCACAGATGGATCATAGATGCATCATAAATGCATCACAAATGAATCAAAGATGGATCATAGGTGCATCATAGATGCATCATAGTCGCATCATAGATGCATCATAGGTGCATCATAGGTGCATCATAGGTGCATCATAGGTGCATCATAGATGCATCATAGGTGGATCACAGATGGTTCATAGATGCTATTCTATTATCCATCTATGATGCACCTATGATGCATCTATGATGCACCTATGATGCACCTATGATGCATCTATGATCCATCTATGATGCACCTATGATCCATCTATGATTCATCTATGATCCATCTATGATTCATCTATGATCCATCTATGATTCATCTATGATCCATCTGTATCATAGATGGATCACAGATGGATCATAGATGGATCATAGATGAATCATAGATGGATCATAGATGGATCATAGATGAATCATAGATGGATCATAGATGAATCATAGATGGATCATAGATGAATCATAGATGGATCATAGGTGCATCATAGATGGATCATAGATGCATCATAGGTGCATCATAGATGCATCATAGGTGCATCATAGATGCATGATGCATCTATGATGCACCTATGATGCATCTATGATGCATCTATGATGCACCTATGATGCATCTATGATGCACCAATGATGCATCAATGATGCACCAATGATGCACCAATGATGCATCTATGATGCACCTATGATGCATCTATGATGCACCTATGATGCATCTATGATGCACCTATGATGCATCTATGATGGACCTATGATGCATCTATGATGCACCTATGATGCATCTATGATGCACCTATGATGCATCTATGATGCACCTATGATGCATCTATGATGCACCTATGATGCATCTATGATCCATCTATGATGCACCTATGATCCATCTATGATGCCCATCTATGATTCATCTATGATCCATCTATGATTCATCTATGATCCATCTATGATTCATCTATGATCCATCTATGATCTATCTTTGATTCATCTATGATCCATCTATGATTCATCTATGATCCATCTATGATTCATCTATGATCCATCTATGATCCATCTATGATTCATCTATGATCCATCTATGATCCATCTGTGATCCATCTATGATACAGATGGATCATAGATGAATCATAGATGGATCATAGATGAATCATAGATGCATCATAGATGGATCATAGATGAATCATAGATGGATCATAGATGAATCATAGATGAATCAAAGATAGATCATAGATGTATCATAGATGGATCACAGATGGATCATAGAAGGATCATAGATGAATCATAGATGTATCATAGATGTATCATAGATGAATCATAGATGTATCATAGATGTATCACAGATGGATCATAGATGCATCATAAATGCATCACAAATGGATCAAAGATAGATCATAGATGGATCATAGGTGCATCATAGATGGATCATAGGTGCATCATAGATGGATCATAGGTGCATCATAGATGGATCATAGATGCATCATAGATGCATCATAGATGCATCATAGGTGCATCATAGATGCATCATAGGTGCATCATAGATGCATCATAGGTGCATCATAGATGCATCATAGATGCATCATAGGTGCATCATAGATGCATCATTGGTGCATCATATGTGCATCATAGGTGCATCATAGATGCATCATAGGTTCATCATAGGTGCATCATAGATGCATCATAGGTTCATCATAGGTGCATCATAGATGCATCATAGGTGCATCATAGATGCATCATAGGTGCATCATAGATGCATCATAGGTGCATCATAGATGCATCATAGGTGCATCATAGATGCATCATAGGTGCATCATAGATGCATCATTGGTGCATCATATGTGCATCATAGGTGCATCATATGTGCATCATAGGTGCATCATAGATGTATCATAGATGGATCACAGATGGATCATAGATGGATCATAGATGAATCATAGATGGATCATAGATGGATCATAGATGTATCATAGATGGATCACAGATGGATCATAGATGGATCATAGATGAATCATAGATGGATCATAGATGGATCATAGATGAATCATAGATGGATCATAGATGAATCATAGATGGATCATAGATGAATCATAGATGGATCATAGATGAATCATAGATGGATCATAGGTGCATCATAGATGCATCATAGGTGCATCATAGATGGATAATAGATGCATCATAGATGGATCACAGATGGATCATAGATGAATCATAGATGGATCATAGATGGATCATAGATGGATCACAGATGGATCATAGATCCATCATAAATGCATCACAAATGAATCAAAGATGGATCATAGGTGCATCATAGATGCATCATAGGTGCATCATAGATGCATCATAGGTGCATCATAGGTGCATCATAGGTGCATCATAGGTGCATCATAGATGCATCATAGGTGGATCACAGATGGTTCATAGATGCTATTCTATTATCCATCTATGATGCACCTATGATGCATCTATGATGCACCTATGATCCATCTATGATTCATCTATGATCCATCTATGATTCATCTATGATCCATCTATGATTCATCTATGATCCATCTATGATTCATCTATGATCCATCTATGATTCATCTATGATCCATCTATGATTCATCTATGATCCATCTGTATCATAGATGGATCACAGATGGATCATAGATGGATCATAGATGAATCATAGATGGATCATAGATGGATCATAGATGAATCATAGATGGATCATAGATGAATCATAGATGGATCATAGATGAATCATAGATGGGCATCATAGATGGATCATAGGTGCATCATAGATGGATCATAGATGCATCATAGGTGCATCATAGATGCATCATAGGTGCATCATAGATGCATCATAGGTGCATCATAGATGCATGATGCATCTATGATGCACCTATGATGCATCTATGATGCATCTATGATGCACCTATGATGCATCTATGATGCACCAATGATGCATCAATGATGCACCAATGATGCACCAATGATGCATCTATGATGCACCTATGATGCATCTATGATGCACCTATGATGCATCTATGATGCACCTATGATGCATCTATGATGCACCTATGATGCATCTATGATGCACCTATGATGCATCTATGATGCACCTATGATGCATCTATGATGGACCTATGATGCATCTATGATGCACCTATGATGCATCTATGATGCACCTATGATGCATCTATGATGCACCTATGATGCATCTATGATGCACCTATGATGCATCTATGATCCATCTATGATGCACCTATGATCCATCTATGATGCCCATCTATGATTCATCTATGATCCATCTATGATTCATCTATGATCCATCTATGATCCATCTATGATTCATCTATGATCCATCTATGATCCATCTGTGATCCATCTATGATACAGATGGATCATAGATGAATCATAGATGGATCATAGATGAATCATAGATGGATCATAGATGGATCACAGATGGATCATAGATGGATCATAGATGAATCATAGATGGATCATAGATTAATCATAGATGAATCAAAGATAGATCATAGATGTATCATAGATGGATCACAGATGGATCATAGAAGGATCATAGATGAATCATAGATGTATCATAGATGTATCACAGATGGATCATAGATGCATCATAAATGCATCACAAATGGATCAAAGATAGATCATAGATGGATCATAGGTGCATCATAGATGGATCATAGGTGCATCATAGATGGATCATAGGTGCATCATAGATGGATCATAGATGCATCATAGATGCATCATAGGTGCATCATAGATGCATCATAGGTGCATCATAGATGCATCATAGGTGCATCATAGATGCATCATAGGTGCATCATACATGCATCATAGGTGCATCATAGATGCATCATTGGTGCATCATATGTGCATCATAGGTGCATCATAGATGCATCATAGGTTCATCATAGGTGCATCATAGATGCATCATAGGTTCATCATAGGTGCATCATAGATGCATCATAGGTGCATCATAGATGCATCATAGGTGCATCATAGATGCATCATAGGTGCATCATAGATGCATCATAGGTGCATCATAGATGCATCATAGGTGCATCATAGATGCATCATAGATGCATCATATGTGCATCATAGGTGCATCATAGATGTATCATAGATGGATCACAGATGGATCATAGATGGATCATAGATGAATCATAGATGGATCATAGATGGATCATAGATGAATCATAGATGGATCATAGATGAATCATAGATGAATCAAAGATAGATCATAGATGTATCATAGATGGATCACAGATGGATCATAGATGGATCATAGATGAATCATAGATGGATCATAGATGGATCATAGATGAATCATAGATGGATCATAGATGAATCATAGATGGATCATAGATGAATCATAGATGGATCATAGATGAATCATAGATGGATCATAGGTGCATCATAGATGCATCATAGGTGCATCATAGATGGATAATAGATGCATCATAGATGGATCACAGATGGATCATAGATGAATCATAGATGGATCATAAATGGATCATAGATGGATCACAGATGGATCATAGATGCATCATAAATGCATCACAAATGAATCAAAGATGGATCATAGGTGCATCATAGATGCATCATAGGTGCATCATAGATGCATCATAGGTGCATCATAGATGCATCATAGATGCATCAAAGGTGCATCATAGATGCATCATAGGTGCATCATAGATGCATCATAGGTGCATCATAAATCATCCTATCACAGATGCATCATAGGTGCATCATAGGTGCATCATAAATGCATCACAAATGGATCAAAGAAGGATCATAGATGGATCATAGGTGCATCATAGATGGATCATTGGTGCATCATAGATGGATCATAGATGCATCATAGATGCATCATAGGTGCATCATAGATGCATCATAGGTGCATCATAGATGCATCATAGGTGCATCATAGATGCATCATAGGTGCATCATAGATGCATCATAGATGCATCATAGGTGCATCATAGATGCATCATAGGTGCATCATAGATGCATTATAGGTGCATCATAGATGCATCATAGGTGCATCATAGATGCATCATTGGTGCATCATATGTGCATCATAGGTGCATCATAGATGCAGCATCATAGGTTCATCATAGGTGCATCATAGATGCATCATAGGTGCATCATATATGCATCATAGGTGCATCATATGTGCATCATAGGTTCATCATATGTGCATCATAGGTGCATCATAGATGTATCATAGATGGATCACAGATGGATCATAGATGGATCATAGATGAATCATAGATGGATCATAGATGGATCATAGATGAATCATAGATGGATCATAGATGAATCATAGATGAATCAAAGATAGATCATAGATGTATCATAGATGGATCACAGATGGATCATAGATGGATCATAGATGAATCATAGATGGATCATAGATGGATCATAGATGAATCATAGGTGCATCATAGATGCATCATAGGTGCATCATAGATGCATGATGCATCTATGATGCACCTATGATGCATCTATGATGCATCTATGATGCACCTATGATGCATCTATGATGCACCAATGATGCATCAATGATGCACCAATGATGCACCAATGATGCATCTATGATGCACCTATGATGCATCTATGATGCACCTATGATGCATCTATGATGCACCTATGATGCATCTATGATGGACCTATGATGCATCTATGATGCACCTATGATGCATCTATGATGCACCTATGATGCATCTATGATGCACCTATGATGCATCTATGATGCACCTATGATGCATCTATGATCCATCTATGATGCACCTATGATCCATCTATGATGCCCATCTATGATTCATCTATGATCCATCTATGATTCATCTATGATCCATCTATGATTCATCTATGATCCATCTATGATCTATCTTTGATTCATCTATGATCCATCTATGATTCATCTATGATCCATCTATGATTCATCTATGATCCATCTATGATCCATCTATGATTCATCTATGATCCATCTATGATCCATCTGTGATCCATCTATGATACAGATGGATCATAGATGAATCATAGATGGATCATAGATGAATCATAGATGGATCATAGATGAATCATAGATGCATCATAGATGGATCATAGATGAATCATAGATGGATCATAGATGAATCATAGATGAATCAAAGATAGATCATAGATGTATCATAGATGGATCACAGATGGATCATAGAAGGATCATAGATGAATCATAGATGTATCATAGATGTATCACAGATGGATCATAGATGCATCATAAATGCATCACAAATGGATCAAAGATAGATCATAGATGGATCATAGGTGCATCATAGATGGATCATAGGTGCATCATAGATGGATCATAGGTGCATCATAGATGGATCATAGATGCATCATAGATGCATCATAGATGCATCATAGGTGCATCATAGATGCATCATAGGTGCATCATAGATGCATCATAGGTGCATCATAGATGCATCATAGATGCATCATAGGTGCATCATAGATGCATCATTGGTGCATCATATGTGCATCATAGGTGCATCATAGATGCATCATAGGTTCATCATAGGTGCATCATAGATGCATCATAGGTTCATCATAGGTGCATCATAGATGCATCATAGGTGCATCATAGATGCATCATAGGTGCATCATAGATGCATCATAGGTGCATCATAGATGCATCATAGGTGCATCATAGATGCATCATAGGTGCATCATAGATGCATCATTGGTGCATCATATGTGCATCATAGGTGCATCATATGTGCATCATAGGTGCATCATAGATGTATCATAGATGGATCACAGATGGATCATAGATGGATCATAGATGAATCATAGATGGATCATAGATGGATCATAGATGAATCATAGATGGATCATAGATGAATCATAGATGAATCAAAGATAGATCATAGATGTATCATAGATGGATCACAGATGGATCATAGATGGATCATAGATGAATAATAGATGGATCATAGATGGATCATAGATGAATCATAGATGGATCATAGATGAATCATAGATGGATCATAGATGAACCATAGATGGATCATAGATGAATCATAGATGGATCATAGGTGCATCATAGATGCATCATAGGTGCATCATAGATGGATAATAGATGCATCATAGATGGATCACAGATGGATCATAGATGAATCATAGATGGATCATAGATGGATCATAGATGGATCACAGATGGATCATAGATGCATCATAAATGCATCACAAATGAATCAAAGATGGATCATAGGTGCATCATAGATGCATCATAGGTGCATCATAGATGCATCATAGGTGCATCATAGATGCATCATAGGTGCATCATAGATGCATCATAGGTGCATCATAGATGCATCATAGATGCATCATAGGTGCATCATAGATGCATCAAAGGTGCATCATAGATGCATCAAAGGTGCATCATAGATGCATCATAGGTGCATCATAGATGCATCATAGGTGCATCATAGATCATCCTATCACAGATGGATCATAGATGCATCATAAATGCATCACAAATGGATCAAAGATAGATCATAGATGGATCATAGGTGCATCATAGATGGATCATAGGTGCATCATAGATGGATCATAGGTGCATCATAGATGGATCATAGATGCATCATAGGTGCATCATAGATGCATCATAGGTTCATCATAGGTGCATCATAGATGCATCATAGATGCATCATAGATGCATCATAGGTGCATCATAGATGCATCATAGGTGCATCATAGATGCATCATTGGTGCATCATATGTGCATCATAGGTGCATCATATGTGCATCATAGGTGCATCATAGATGTATCATAGATGGATCACAGATGGATCATAGATGGATCATAGATGAATCATAGATGGATCATAGATGGATCATAGATGAATCATAGATGGATCATAGATGAATCATAGATGAATCAAAGATAGATCATAGATGTATCATAGATGGATCACAGATGGATCATAGATGGATCATAGATGAATCATAGATGGATCATAGATGGATCATAGATGGATCATAGATGAATCATAGATGGATCATAGATGAATCATAGATGGATCATAGATGAATCATAGATGGATCATAGGTGCATCATAGATGCATCATAGGTGCATCATAGATGGATAATAGATGCATCATAGATGGATCACAGATGGATCATAGATGAATCATAGATGGATCATAGATGGATCATAGATGGATCACAGATGGATCATAGATGCATCATAAATGCATCACAAATGAATCAAAGATGGATCATAGGTGCATCATAGATGCATCATAGGTGCATCATAGATGCATCATAGATGCATCATAGATGCATCATAGGTGCATCATAGATGCATCATAGGTGCATCATAGGTGCATCATAGATGCATCATAGGTGCATCATAGATGCATCAAAGGTGCATCATAGATGCATCAAAGGTGCATCATAGATGCATCATAGGTGCATCATAGATGCATCATAGGTGCATCATAGATGCATCATAGGTGCATCATAGATCATCCTATCACAGATGGATCATAGATGCATCATAAATGCATCACAAATGGATCAAAGATAGATCATAGATGGATCATAGGTGCATCATAGATGGATCATAGGTGCATCATAGATGGATCATAGGTGCATCATAGATGGATCATAGATGCATCATAGGTGCATCATAGATGCATCATAGGTGCATCATAGATGCATCATAGGTGCATCATAGGTGCATCATATGTGCATCATAGGTGCATCATATGTGCATCATAGGTGCATCATAGATGCATCATAGATGCATCATAGGTTCATCATAGATGCATCATAGGTGCATCATAGGTGCATCATAAATGCATCACAAATGGATCAAAGATAGATCATAGATGGATCATAGGTGCATCATAGATGGATCATTGGTGCATCATAGATGGATCATAGATGCATCATAGATGCATCATAGGTGCATCATAGGTGCATCATAGATGCATCATAGGTGCATCATAGATGCATCATAGATGCATCATAGGTGCATCATAGATGCATCATAGGTGCATCATAGATGCATCATAGGTGCATCATAGATGCATTATAGGTGCATCATAGATGCATCATAGGTGCATCATAGATGCATCATTGGTGCATCATATGTGCATCATAGGTGCATCATAGATGCATCATAGGTTCATCATAGGTGCATCATAGATGCATCATAGGTGCATCATATATGCATCATAGGTGCATCATATATGCATCATAGGTGCATCATAGATGCATCATAGGTGCATCATAGATGCATCATTGGTGCATCATATGTGCATCATAGGTGCATCATATGTGCATCATAGGTGCATCATAGATGTATCATAGATGGATCACAGATGGATCATAGATGGATCATAGATGAATCATAGATGGATCATAGATGGATCATAGATGAATCATAGATGGATCATAGATGAATCATAGATGAATCAAAGATAGATCATAGATGTATCATAGATGGATCACAGATGGATCATAGATGGATCATAGATGAATCATAGATGGATCATAGATGGATCATAGATGAATCATAGATGGATCATAGATGAATCATAGATGGATCATAGATGAATCATAGATGGATCATAGATGAATCATAGATGGATCATAGGTGCATCATAGATGCATCATAGGTGCATCATAGATGGATAATAGATGCATCATAGATGGATCACAGATGGATCATAGATGAATCATAGATGGATCATTGATGGATCATAGATGGATCACAGATGGATCATAGATGCATCATAAATGCATCACAAATGAATCAAAGATGGATCATAGGTGCATCATAGATGCATCATAGGTGCATCATAGGTGCATCATAGGTGCATCATAGGTGCATCATAGATGCATCATAGGTGGATCACAGATGGTTCATAGATGCTATTATATTATCCATCTATGATGCACCTATGATGCATCTATGATGCACCTATGATCCATCTATGATTCATCTATGATCCATCTATGATTCATCTATGATCCATCTATGATTCATCTATGATCCATCTATGATTCATCTATGATCCATCTATGATTCATCTATGATCCATCTGTATCATAGATGGATCACAGATGGATCATAGATGGATCATAGATGAATCATAGATGGATCATAGATGGATCATAGATGAATCATAGATGGATCATAGATGAATCATAGATGGATCATAGATGAATCATAGATGGGCATCATAGATGGATCATAGGTGCATCATAGATGGATCATAGATGCATCATAGGTGCATCATAGATGGAACATAGATGCATCAAAGATGCATCATAGATGGAACATAGATGAATCAAAGATGCATCATAGATGCATCTATAATGCATCTATGATTCATCTATGATGCATCTATGATTCATCTATGATGCATCAATGATCCATCTTTGATGCATCTATGATGCATCTATGATTCATCTATGATGCATCAATGATTCATCTATGATGCATCAATGATCCATCTTTGATGCATCTATGATGCATCAATGATCCATCTTTGATGCATCTATGATGCATCTATGATTCATCTATGATGCATCAATGATCCATCTTTGAGGCATCTATGATGCATCAATGATCCATCTTTGATGCATCTATAATGCATCTATGATTCATCTATGATGCATCAATGATCCATCTTTAATGCATCTATGATGCATCAATGATCCATCTTTGATGCATCTATGATGCATCAATGATCCATCTTTGATGCATCTTTGATGCATCTATAATTCATCTATGATGCATCAATGATCCATCTTTGATGCATCTATGATGCATCTATGATTCATCTATGATGCATCAATGATCCATCTTTGATGCATCTATGATGCATCTATGATGCATCAATGATCCATCTTTGATGCATCTATGATGCATCTATGATTCATCTATGATGCATCAATGATCCATCTTTGATGCATCTATGATGCATCAATGATCCATCCTATGATGCATCAATGATCCATCTTTGATGCATCTATGATGCATCAATGATCCATCTTTGATACATCTATGATGCATCTATGATTCATCTATGATGCATCAATGATCCATCTATGATGCATCTATGATTCATCTATGATGGATCAATGATCCATCTATGATGCATCTATGTTCCATCTATGATGCATCTATGTTCCATCTATGATGCATTCCATCTATGACGCATCTATGTTCCATCTATGAAGCATCTATGATGTATCTATGATGAATCTATGATGCATCTATGATGCATCTATGATGCATCTATGATCCATCTATGATGCATCTGTGATCCATCTTTGATGCATCTATGATGCATCAATGATCCATCTTTGATGCATCTATGATGCATCTATGATTCATCTATGATGCATCAATGATCCATCTTTGATTCATCTATGATGCATCAATGATCCATCTTTGATGCATCTATGATGCATCAATGATCCATCTTTGATGCATCTATAATGCATCTATGATGCATCAATGATCCATCTTTGATGCATATATAATGCATCTATGATTCATCTATGATCCATCTTTGATGCATCTATGATGCATCAATGATCCATCTTTGATGCATCTATGATGCATCTATGATTCATCTATGATGCATCAATGATCCATCTTTGATGCATCTATGATGCATCAATGATCCATCTTTGATGCATCTATGATGCATCAATGATCCATCTTTGATGCATCTATGATGCATCTATGATTCATCTATGATGCATCAATGATCCATCTTTGGTGCATCTATAATGCATCAATGATCCATCTTTGATGCATCTATGATGCATCTATGATTCATCTATGATGCATCAATGATCCATCTTTGATGCATCTATGATGCATCAATGATCCATCTTTGATGCATCTATGATGCATCTATGATTCATCTATGATGCATCAATGATTCATCTATGATGCATCAATGATCCATCTTTGATGCATCTATGATGCATCAATGATCCATCTTTGATGCATCAATGATCCATCTTTGATGCATCTATGATGCATCTATGATTCATCTATGATGCATCAATGATCCATCTTTGATGCATCTATGATGCATCTATGATTCATCTATGATGCATCAATGATCCATCTTTGATGCATCTATGATGCATCAATGATCCATCCTTTGATGCATCTATGATGCATCTATGATTCATCTATGATGCATCAATGATCCATCTTTGATGCATCTATGATGCATCAATGATCCATCTTTGATGCATCTATGATGCATCAATGATCCATCTTTGATGCATCTATGATGCATCAATGATTCATCTATGATGCATCAATGATCCATCTTTGATGCATCTATGATGTATCAATGATCCATCTTTGATGCATCAATGATCCATCTTTGATGCATCTATGATGCATCTATGATTCATCTATGATGCATCAATGATCCATCTTTGATGCATCATAGATGAATCATTGATGCATCATAGATGAATCATATATGCATCATAGATGCATCAAAGATGGATCATTGATGCATCATAGATGCATCAAAGATGGATCATTGATGCATCATAGATGAATCATAGATGCATCAAAGGATGTATCATCGATGCATCATAGATGAATCATAGATGCATCATAGACGCATCATAGATGCATCATTGATGCATCATAGATGCATCAAAGATGGATCATTGATGCATCATAGATGCATCAAAGATGGATCATTGATGCATCATAGATGCATCAAAGATGGATCATTGATGCATCATAGATGAATCATAGATGCATCATAGATGCATCAAAGATGGATCATTGATGCATCATAGATGAATCAAAGATGCATCATAGATAAATCATAGATGCATCATAGATGCATCAAAGATGGATCATTGATGCATCATAGATGCATCAAAGATGGATCATTGATGCATCATAGATGAATCATAGATGCATCATAGATGCATCAAAGATGGATCATTGATGCATCATAGATGCATCAAAGATGGATCACAGATGCATCATAGATGGATCATAGATGCATCATAGATGCATCATAGATTCATCATAGATACATCATAGATGCATCAAAGATGGATCATTGATGCATCATAGATGCATCAAAGATGGATCATTGATGCATCATAGATGAATCATAGATGCATCATAGATGCATCAAAGATGCATCAAAGATGGATCATTGATGCATCATAGATGCATCAAAGTTGGATCATTGATGCATCATAGATGAATCATAGATGCATCATAGATGCATCAAAGATGGATCATTGGTGCATCATAGATGCATCAAAGATGGATCATTGATGCATCATAGATGCATTAAAGATGGATCATTGATGCATCATAGATGAATCATAGATGCATCATAGATGAATCATAGATGCATTATATATGCATCAAAGATGGATCATTGATGCATCATAGATGCATCAAAGATGGATCATTGATGCATCATAGATGCATCAAAGATGGATCACAGATGCATCATAGATGCAACATAGATGCATCATAGATGGATCATAGATGCATCATAGATGCATCATAGATTCATCATAGATACATCATAGATGCTTCATAGATGGAACATAGATGCGTCATAGATGGAATGCATCATAGATGGAACATAGATGCATCATAGATGGAACATAGATGCATCATAGATGGATCATTGATCCATCATAGATGAATCATAGATGCATCAAAGATGGATCATTGATGCATCATAGATGAATCATAGATGCATCATAGATGCATCAAAGGATGGATCATTGATGCATCATAGATGCATCATAGGTGCATCATATATGCATCATAGGTGCATCATATATGCATCATAGGTGCATCATAGATGCATCATAGGTGCATCATTGGTGCATCATATGTGCATCATAGGTGCATCATATGTGCATCATAGGTGCATCATAGATGTATCATAGATGGATCACAGATGGATCATAGATGGATCATAGATGAATCATAGATGGATCATAGATGGATCATAGATGAATCATAGATGGATCATAGATGAATCATAGATGAATCAAAGATAGATCATAGATGTATCATAGATGGATCACAGATGGATCATAGATGGATCATAGATGAATCATAGATGGATCATAGATGGATCATAGATGAATCATAGATGGATCATAGATGAATCATAGATGGATCATAGATGAATCATAGATGGATCATAGATGAATCATAGATGGATCATAGATGGATCATAGGTGCATCATAGATGCATCATAGGTGCATCATAGATGGATAATAGATGCATCATAGATGGATCACAGATGGATCATAGATGAATCATAGATGGATCATTGATGGATCATAGATGGATCACAGATGGATCATAGATGCATCATAAATGCATCACAAATGAATCAAAGATGGATCATAGGTGCATCATAGATGCATCATAGGTGCATCATAGGTGCATCATAGGTGCATCATAGGTGCATCATAGATGCATCATAGGTGGATCACAGATGGTTCATAGATGCTATTATATTATCCATCTATGATGCACCTATGATGCATCTATGATGCACCTATGATCCATCTATGATTCATCTATGATCCATCTATGATTCATCTATGATCCATCTATGATTCATCTATGATCCATCTATGATTCATCTATGATCCATCTATGATTCATCTATGATCCATCTGTATCATAGATGGATCACAGATGGATCATAGATGGATCATAGATGAATCATAGATGGATCATAGATGGATCATAGATGAATCATAGATGGATCATAGATGAATCATAGATGGATCATAGATGAATCATAGATGGGCATCATAGATGGATCATAGGTGCATCATAGATGGATCATAGATGCATCATAGGTGCATCATAGATGGAACATAGATGCATCAAAGATGCATCATAGATGGAACATAGATGAATCAAAGATGCATCATAGATGCATCTATAATGCATCTATGATTCATCTATGATGCATCTATGATTCATCTATGATGCATCAATGATCCATCTTTGATGCATCTATGATGCATCTATGATTCATCTATGATGCATCAATGATTCATCTATGATGCATCAATGATCCATCTTTGATGCATCTATGATGCATCTATGATTCATCTATGATGCATCAATGATCCATCTTTGATGCATCTATGATGCATCAATGATCCATCTTTGATGCATCTATAATGCATCTATGATTCATCTATGATGCATCAATGATCCATCTTTAATGCATCTATGATGCATCAATGATCCATCTTTGATGCATCTATGATGCATCAATGATCCATCTTTGATGCATCTTTGATGCATCTATAATTCATCTATGATGCATCAATGATCCATCTTTGATGCATCTATGATGCATCTATGATTCATCTATGATGCATCAATGATCCATCTTTGATGCATCTATGATGCATCTATGATGCATCAATGATCCATCTTTGATGCATCTATGATGCATCTATGATTCATCTATGATGCATCAATGATCCATCTTTGATGCATCTATGATGCATCAATGATCCATCCTATGATGCATCAATGATCCATCTTTGATGCATCTATGATGCATCAATGATCCATCTTTGATACATCTATGATGCATCTATGATTCATCTATGATGCATCAATGATCCATCTATGATGCATCTATGATTCATCTATGATGGATCAATGATCCATCTATGATGCATCTATGTTCCATCTATGATGCATCTATGTTCCATCTATGATGCATTCCATCTATGACGCATCTATGTTCCATCTATGAAGCATCTATGATGTATCTATGATGAATCTATGATGCATCTATGATGCATCTATGATGCATCTATGATCCATCTATGATGCATCTGTGATCCATCTTTGATGCATCTATGATGCATCAATGATCCATCTTTGATGCATCTATGATGCATCTATGATTCATCTATGATGCATCAATGATCCATCTTTGATTCATCTATGATGCATCAATGATCCATCTTTGATGCATCTATGATGCATCAATGATCCATCTTTGATGCATCTATAATGCATCTATGATGCATCAATGATCCATCTTTGATGCATATATAATGCATCTATGATTCATCTATGATGCATCTATGATTCATCTATGATGCATCAATGATCCATCTTTAATGCATCTATGATGCATCAATGATCCATCTTTGATGCATCTATGATGCATCAATGATCCATCTTTGATGCATCTATGATGCATCTATGATTCATCTATGATGCATCAATGATCCATCTTTGATGCATCTATGATGCATCAATGATCCATCTTTGATGCATCTATGATGCATCAATGATCCATCTTTGATGCATCTATGATGCATCTATGATTCATCTATGATGCATCAATGATCCATCTTTGGTGCATCTATAATGCATCAATGATCCATCTTTGATGCATCTATGATGCATCTATGATTCATCTATGATGCATCAATGATCCATCTTTGATGCATCTATGATGCATCAATGATCCATCTTTGATGCATCTATGATGCATCTATGATTCATCTATGATGCATCAATGATTCATCTATGATGCATCAATGATCCATCTTTGATGCATCTATGATGCATCAATGATCCATCTTTGATGCATCAATGATCCATCTTTGATGCATCTATGATGCATCTATGATTCATCTATGATGCATCAATGATCCATCTTTGATGCATCTATGATGCATCTATGATTCATCTATGATGCATCAATGATCCATCTTTGATGCATCTATGATGCATCAATGATCCATCCTTTGATGCATCTATGATGCATCTATGATTCATCTATGATGCATCAATGATCCATCTTTGATGCATCTATGATGCATCAATGATCCATCTTTGATGCATCTATGATGCATCAATGATCCATCTTTGATGCATCTATGATGCATCAATGATTCATCTATGATGCATCAATGATCCATCTTTGATGCATCTATGATGTATCAATGATCCATCTTTGATGCATCAATGATCCATCTTTGATGCATCTATGATGCATCTATGATTCATCTATGATGCATCAATGATCCATCTTTGATGCATCATAGATGAATCATTGATGCATCATAGATGAATCATATATGCATCATAGATGCATCAAAGATGGATCATTGATGCATCATAGATGCATCAAAGATGGATCATTGATGCATCATAGATGAATCATAGATGCATCATAGATGCATCAAAGGATGTATCATCGATGCATCATAGATGAATCATAGATGCATCATAGACGCATCATAGATGCATCATTGATGCATCATAGATGCATCAAAGATGGATCATTGATGCATCATAGATGCATCAAAGATGGATCATTGATGCATCATAGATGCATCAAAGATGGATCATTGATGCATCATAGATGAATCATAGATGCATCATAGATGCATCAAAGATGGATCATTGATGCATCATAGATGAATCAAAGATGCATCATAGATAAATCATAGATGCATCATAGATGCATCAAAGATGGATCATTGATGCATCATAGATGCATCAAAGATGGATCATTGATGCATCATAGATGAATCATAGATGCATCATAGATGCATCAAAGATGGATCATTGATGCATCATAGATGCATCAAAGATGGATCACAGATGCATCATAGATGGATCATAGATGCATCATAGATGCATCATAGATTCATCATAGATACATCATAGATGCATCAAAGATGGATCATTGATGCATCATAGATGCATCAAAGATGGATCATTGATGCATCATAGATGAATCATAGATGCATCATAGATGCATCAAAGATGCATCAAAGATGGATCATTGATGCATCATAGATGCATCAAAGTTGGATCATTGATGCATCATAGATGAATCATAGATGCATCATAGATGCATCAAAGATGGATCATTGGTGCATCATAGATGCATCAAAGATGGATCATTGATGCATCATAGATGCATTAAAGATGGATCATTGATGCATCATAGATGAATCATAGATGCATCATAGATGAATCATAGATGCATTATATATGCATCAAAGATGGATCATTGATGCATCATAGATGCATCAAAGATGGATCATTGATGCATCATAGATGCATCAAAGATGGATCACAGATGCATCATAGATGCAACATAGATGCATCATAGATGGATCATAGATGCATCATAGATGCATCATAGATTCATCATAGATACATCATAGATGCTTCATAGATGGAACATAGATGCGTCATAGATGGAATGCATCATAGATGGAACATAGATGCATCATAGATGGAACATAGATGCATCATAGATGGATCATTGATCCATCATAGATGAATCATAGATGCATCAAAGATGGATCATTGATGCATCATAGATGAATCATAGATGCATCATAGATGCATCAAAGGATGGATCATTGATGCATCATAGATGCATCAAAGATGGATCATAGATGCATCAAAGGATGGATCATTGATGCATCATAGATGCATCAAAGATGGATCATTGATGAATCATAGATGCATCAAAGATGGATCCATCTATGATTCATCTATGCGCCATCTATGATGCATCTTTGATCCATATATGATGCATCTATGTTCCATTTTTGATGCATCTATGCACTATCTATGATGCGATTCGTCTATGATGCATCTATGATGCATCAATGATCCATCTTTGATGCATCTATGATGCATCTATGATTCATCTATGATGCATCAATGATCCATCTTTGATGCATCTATGATGCATCAATGATCCATCCTTTGATGCATCTATGATGCATCTATGATTCATCTATGATGCATCAATGATCCATCTTTGATGCATCTATGATGCATCAATGATCCATCTTTGATGCATCTATGATGCATCAATGATCCATCTTTGATGCATCTATGATGCATCTATGATGCATCTATGATTCATCTATGATGCATCAATGATCCATCTTTGATGCATCTATGATGCATCAATGATCCATCTTTGATTCATCTATGATGCATCAATGATCCATCTTTGATGCATCTATGATGCATCAATGATCCATCTTTGATGCATCTATGATGCATCAATGATCCATCTTTGATGCATCTATGATGCATCTATGATTCATCTATGATGCATCAATGATCCATCCATGATGCATCTATGATTCATCTATGATGGATCAATGATCCATCTATGATGCATCTATGTTCCATCTATGATGCATCTATGTTCCATCTATGATGCATTCCATCTATGACGCATCTATGTTCCATCTATGAAGCATCTATGATGTATCTATGATGAATCTATGATGCATCTATGATGCATCTATGATCCATCTATGATGCATCTGTGATCCATCTTTGATGCATCTATGATGCATCTATGATTCATCTATGATGCATCTATGATGCATCAATGATCCATCTTTGATGCATCTATGATGCATCTATGATTTATCTATGATGCATCTTTGATTCATCTATGATGCATCAATGATCCATCTTTGATGCATCTATGATGCATCAATGATGCATCTATGATGCGTCTATGATGCATCTATGATTCATCTATGATGCATCGATGATCCATCCTTTGATGCATCTATGATGCATCAATGATCCATCTTTGATGTATCTATGATGCATCTATGATTCATCTATGATGCATCAATGATCCATCTTTGATGCATCTATGATGCATCAATGATCCATCTTTGATGTATCTATGATGCATCAATGATCCATCTTTGATGCATCTATGATGCATCTATGATTCATCTATGATGCATCAATGATTCATCTATGATGCATCAAAGATGGATCATTGATGCATCATAGATGAATCATAGATGCATCATAGATGCATCAAAGATAGATCATTGATGCATCAAAGATGGATCATTGATGCATCATAGATGCATCAAAGATGGATCATTGATGCATCATAGATGAATCATTGATGCATCATAGATGAATCATAGATGCATCATAGATGCATCAAAGATGGATCATTGATGCATCATAGATGCATCAAAGATGGATCATTGATGCATCATAGATGCATCAAAGATGGATCATTGATGCATCATAGATGAATCATAGATGCATCATAGATGCATCAAAGGATGGATCATTGATGCATCATAGATGCATCAAAGATGGATCATTGATGCATCATAGATGAATCATAGATGCATCATAGATGCATCAAAGATGGATCATTGATGCATCATAGATGCATCAAAGATGGATCATTGATGCATCATAGATGAATCATAGATGCATCATAGATGCATCAAAGATGGATCATTGATGCATCATAGATGCATCAAAGATGGATCATTGATGCATCATAGATGCATCAAAGATGGATCATTGATGCATCATAGATGAATCATAGATGCATCATAGATGCATCAAAGATGGATCATTGATGCATCAAAGATGGATCATTGATGCATCATAGATGCATGAAAGATGGATCATTGATGCATCATAGATGAATCATTGATGCATCATAGATGAATCATAGATGCATCATAGATGCATCAAAGATGGATCATTGATGCATCATAGATGCATCAAAGATGGATCATTGATGCATCATAGATGCATCAAAGATGGATCATTGATGCATCATAGATGAATCATAGATGCATCATAGATGCATCAAAGATGGATCATTGATGCATCATAGATGCATCAAAGATGGATCATTGATGCATCATAGATGAATCATAGATGCATCATAGATGCATCAAAGATGGATCATTGGTGCATCATAGATGCATCAAAGATGGATCATTGATGCATCATAGATGCATTAAAGATGGATCATTGATGCATCATAGATGAATCATAGATGCATCATAGATGAATCATAGATGCATTATATATGCATCAAAGATGGATCATTGATGCATCATAGATGCATCAAAGATGGATCATTGATGCATCATAGATGCATCAAAGATGTATCACAGATGCATCATAGATGCAACATAGATGCATCATAGATGGATCATAGATGCATCATAGATGCATCATAGATTCATCATAGATACATCATAGATGCTTCATAGATGGAACATAGATGCGTCATAGATGGAATGCATCATAGATGGAACATAGATGCATCATAGATGGAACATAGATGCATCATAGATGGATCATTGATCCATCATAGATGAATCATAGATGCATCAAAGATGGATCATTGATGCATCATAGATGAATCATAGATGCATCATAGATGCATCAAAGGATGGATCATTGATGCATCATAGATGCATCAAAGATGGATCATAGATGCATCAAAGGATGGATCATTGATGCATCATAGATGCATCAAAGATGGATCATTGATGAATCATAGATGCATCAAAGATGGATCATTGATGCATCAATGATCCATCTTTGATGCATCTATGATGCATCTATGATCCATCTTTGATGCATCTATGATGCATCTATGATTCATCTATGATGCATCAATGATCCATCTTTGATGCATCTATGATGCATCAATGATCCATCCTTTGATGCATCTATGATTCATCTATGATGCATCAATGATCCATCTTTGATGCATCAATGATCCATCTTTGATGCATCTATGATCCATCTTTGATGCATCTATGATGCATCTTTGATTCATCTATGATGCATCAATGATCCATCTTTGATGCATCTATGATGCATCAATGATCCATCTTTGATGCATCTATGATGCATCTATGATGCATCTATGATTCATCTATGATGCATCAATGATTTATCTTTGATGCATCTATGATGCATCAATGATCCATCTTTGATTCATCTATGATGCATCAATGATCCATCTTTGATGCATCTATGATGCATCAATGATCCATCTTTGATGCATCTATGATGCATCTATGATGCATCTATGATTCATCTATGATGCATCAATGATCCATCTTTGATGCATCTATGATGCATCAATGATCCATCCTTTGATGCATCTATGATGCATCTATGATTCATCTATGATGCATCAATGATCCATCTTTGATGCATCTATGATGCATCAATGATCCATCTTTGATGCATCTATAATGCATCTATGATTCATCTATGATGCATCTATGATTCATCTATGATGCATCAATGATCCATCTTTAATGCATCTATGATGCATCAATGATCCATCTTTGATGCATCTATGATGTATCAATGATCCATCTTTGATGCATCTATGATGCATCTATGATTCATCTATGATGCATCAATGATCCATCTTTGATGCATCTATGATGCATCTATGATTCATCTATGATGCATCAATGATCCATCTTTGATGCATCTATGATGCATCTATGATTCATCTATGATGCATCAATGATCCATCTTTGATGCATCAATGATCCATCTTTGATGCATCTATGATGCATCTATGATTCATCTATGATGCATCAATGATCCATCTTTGATGCATCATAGATGAATCATAGATGCATCATAGATGCATCAAAGATGGGTCATTGATGCATCAAAGATGGATCATTGATGCATCATAGATGCATCAAAGATGGATCATTGATGCATCATAGATGAATCAAAGATGGATCATTGATGCATCATAGATGCATCAATGATCCATCTTTGATGTATCTATGATGCATCAATGATCCATCTTTGATGCATCTATGATGCATCAATGATCCATCTATGATGCATCTATGATTCATCTATGATGCATCAATGATCCATCTTTGATGCATCTATGATGCATCAATGATCCATCCTTTGATGCATCTATGATGCATCTATGATTCATCTATGATGCATCAATGATCCATCTTTGATGCATCTATGATGCATCAATGATCCATCTTTGATGCATCTATAATGCATCTATGATTCATCTATGATGCATCTATGATTCATCTATGATGCATCAATGATCCATCTTTAATGCATCTATGATGCATCAATGATCCATCTTTGATGCATCTATGATGCATCAATGATCCATCTTTGATGCATCTATGATGCATCTATGATTCATCTATGATGCATCAATGATCCATCTTTGATGCATCTATGATGCATCAATGATCCATCTTTGATGCATCTATGATGCATCTTTGATTCATCTATGATGCATCAATGATCCATCTTTGATGCATCTATGATGCATCTATGATTCATCTATGATGCATCAAAGATGGATCATTGATGCATCATAGATGAATCATAGATGCATCATAGATGCATCAAAGATGGATCAGGATCATTGATGCATCATAGATGCATCAAAGATGGATCATTGATGCATCATAGATGCATTAAAGATGGATCATTGATGCATCATAGATGAATCATAGATGCATCATAGATGAATCATAGATGCATTATAGATGCATCAAAGATGGATCATTGATGCATCATAGATGAATCAAAGATGGATCATTGATGCATCATAGATGAATCATAGATGCATCATAGATGCATCAAAGGATGGATCATTGATGCATCATAGATGCATCAAAGATGGATCATAGATGCATCAAAGATGGATCATTGATGCATCATAGATGAATCATAGATGCATCATAGATGCATCATAGATGCATCAAAGATGGATCATTGATGCATCAAAGATGGATCATTGATGCATCATAGATGCATCAAAGATGGATCATTGATGCATCATAGATGAATCATTGATGCATCATAGATGAATCATAGATGCATCATAGATGCATCATAGATGAATCATAGATGCATCATAGATGCATCAAAGATGGATCATTGATGCATCATAGATGCATCAAAGATGGATCATTGATGCATCATAGATGCATCAAAGATGTATCACAGATGCATCATAGATGCAACATAGATGCATCATAGATGGATCATAGATGCATCATAGATGCATCATAGATTCATCATAGATACATCATAGATGCTTCATAGATGGAACATAGATGCGTCATAGATGGAATGCATCATAGATGGAACATAGATGCATCATAGATGGAACATAGATGCATCATAGATGGATCATTGATCCATCATAGATGAATCATAGATGCATCAAAGATGGATCATTGATGCATCATAGATGAATCATAGATGCATCATAGATGCATCAAAGGATGGATCATTGATGCATCATAGATGCATCAAAGATGGATCATAGATGCATCAAAGGATGGATCATTGATGCATCATAGATGCATCAAAGATGGATCATTGATGAATCATAGATGCATCAAAGATGGATCATTGATGCATCAATGATCCATCTTTGATGCATCTATGATGCATCTATGATCCATCTTTGATGCATCTATGATGCATCTATGATTCATCTATGATGCATCAATGATCCATCTTTGATGCATCTATGATGCATCAATGATCCATCCTTTGATGCATCTATGATTCATCTATGATGCATCAATGATCCATCCTTTGATGCATCTATGATTCATCTATGATGCATCAATGATCCATCTTTGATGCATCAATGATCCATCTTTGATGCATCTATGATCCATCTTTGATGCATCTATGATGCATCTTTGATTCATCTATGATGCATCAATGATCCATCTTTGATGCATCTATGATGCATCAATGATCCATCTTTGATGCATCTATGATGCATCTATGATGCATCTATGATTCATCTATGATGCATCAATGATTTATCTTTGATGCATCTATGATGCATCAATGATCCATCTTTGATTCATCTATGATGCATCAATGATCCATCTTTGATGCATCTATGATGCATCAATGATCCATCTTTGATGCATCTATGATGCATCTATGATGCATCTATGATTCATCTATGATGCATCAATGATCCA